>NC_135014.1:5859542-6044542 GCF_051020955.1 Megalopta genalis | reverse complement strand
CCTAATTAACAAAATAACGTTTGTGCAACAAATACAAGCTGTGCTAATATTTCACTGCAACTATTATTTTTACCGAGTTCTTCTTTATTACTGTTGACAGTCAATGAATATTTATATTTTATTTAAATCATAAACAATACCTTGAAAAATAATTTCGAGCATTTCCCGTGGGATCTGGAAGGCAAGAATTATTATCCGGCTAACTGAAAAGAAACGTAAATATTAATATTGTACATTAAAGTTAGCGAAACTGTTTCATCTGCAAGTTGTGCACTGATTTCTATAATCGTACATTTTGCATTTATTATGGAACTGTAACGAATTCGAAAGAGTTTCGTCGATTTAAAAAGAAAATCAATTTCATACACATCTGCAGTAATTTCTCTCTGATTTCGCACAAAACTGGACAATTTTGGAAGAGGAGATACGATTATTCGAGCCTTGCATATATCCTCCTTTTTATAGTTTTATAGTTTTTACAATTGCTTTTACATTTTTATAGTTTTTATAATCGTATCTCCTCTTCCCAAATCGTCCATTTTTGTGCGCGATCTAAGCGCGAATTAGGGAGAAATTACTGTATTTTCATTAGTTCAAACTTTCTATTTGTCAACAAAATTGAAATTTCACGTTCTTAAAATTGCCATGCTTTTCGAAGAAGCTCGAAGCCTTCTCCTCCGCAAAGACCGATACTTCCGATCCCATTCTTTAGTCCCTGGCACTGTTTCTGCCTGATTCTCCAGCTTCGTTCCTCGGGGCCTTCCATCAGATAAATTTCCATGAAATTACACGGCAGATCTGTTACACCGGGACAAGGGTGCCCAAAGCAGGTTGATAATCGCTTTCGATCCTAACTATGGTAATGGAGCGACTAATTATAAAAAGGGATTACAATCTGAATCGGACGAGGTGCGAGAAAGAAGGGGAAGTTTTCTTATAGGCGGACACGCCTGAAACGACGAGAACAACGACGACTTTGCGCCGCTTGAGTTACGACCTCCGCCGTGGCTAACTAGATTAAATGAGCTGTCGTGAGCGTTTAATGAATAGAAAGCGGTTCCGAGCAGTATTGTCATGATACCAAGGGCAATGCAGCCCGCCCCTTCAGTGGGTATGCAGTCCTGAAGCTTCTGAACCATGAAATACAGCCAGGAATTTGCACCATACTCCCTTTCTTCTAATTCGCATTGTTTCAAATGCTATCGGGATTAAATTATCCGAATAAAAATTTGTTGTACGAGTCGTTCGCACTTTGTGCTCCACTTTAACGCTATAACTGCTAGTCAAAACGACAGAGATACTTAAAATTTTTCATTCCATAATTAGTAAAGTCATTTAGGTTCCTCCGTAGAAAATCGTTGAATACGTTTCTTCGTTGCATGCTGCAGTAAAAATGAAGCGAAAAATCGAATAGTGTCTAAAAACAAATCTCTTTTCTTGGCCTTTTGAAGATGTAAAAAAACACGTAACAGACGTTCTAGTAATACTTTAAATGATTCGTCGGTGGTAATCAGTATCTTGAAAATTGCATTGTTATCCAGTGCTGCAAGGATATCAATTGGAAATTATGGTCATTGCGGAATGTACATATGCTAGAGCATGGGAACGTGGAACAAAAGAAAAGATCAATAATGTACCGTAGCATAGACTTAAAGTATCTCGAGGAGACATTTCAGGAAACATCTCGAAGCAAAGAACTAAAAGTAAGTTTGCCTCGAACCCAGCAAACGTCTGGAATGAAATAAAATAATAGTTCCGCAACAAAATCACTGATTCCCAACGATTTAACGAAGAGACGAATGTGACCGTAGTTTTACAGTTCTGATTGAGTTTTCAATTTGTAATGCTACCTAAAGTCACTTGGAACTTCAAAAGTACACTTATTCACGACTACGTAAACTTTTATTGAGTTTGCCATAGGCGTAGAAGTGGCAATATAGTAAGTAAAAGTAACGAGTAATAGATGGATCGTGAACAACTAGAAATAGCGTGTTAGAGACAGACCGATAATATTGCCCTATAATATGCTGCACACAATTCAGCCGTTTATTTTGAAAATGGCATAAGTCACTTTTTCAAAAAAATCGAGTTAATAGTAACACTAATTACAATTGAACGGTATCTTTCCATTTTAAACAAATTTGCAATCAATAAGTTGAGAACTATTGAGATTCGTTCGAGAGAGATTTTGCTAATTAACGGTGTAACAAACATGTTTATTTTGAAAGTAGCGTAAGTCGCTGTACTCAGGAAATTAATTGCGGGGCTTAGTGTAAAAGAAATAGAAACGTGTGATAAGTGTGTGTGAAGTATTGTTTTGAATTATTTTCAGTATTTTTAAAAAAGTTGTGATCACTGGACTTATTTTTATCAGTGCGAGAGAGAATAGTGCAGTTTTGTAAATCATATTATAGTGATGTGGCGGCTACCTCTCCAGACCCACCAGCAGATGCAGTTTTGTAAATTATATTATAGTGATGTGGCGGCTACCTCTCCAGACCCACCAGCAGATGGCTATAAAATGTTTTATAAACTAACTTTAGATGAAAAAGATGAATTTCTAACTTTGGATTTGTCACCAAAAAGAGGAAGATCTAGGCGTTTTTCACAAATAGAAATGGATCCGTTATACGCTGGATCTCGTCCTGTTTCTTCAGCAAAATACAAAGACGCGATGGACTTGCTTAATTATATACCCCCAATATACCACAGTTATTTGAAAAATTTGAAACATAACACGATTTCCGAGGACTTAATCACTCGTATTGATGACGAAAATTAAATTGAACCGATGTATTTTCATATAAATTACTTATACTTATGTTTCGAAATGTACTAATTATTTTTGTATTTTATGAATATTAAAATAAAAAATACTTAAATCAAACCTTTATATTAAATATGTTCATGGTATAAATTATTATTATATATGTAATTTATTCAACAATTTTAGTAAATCACTGTCCTTTCAAAACATCACTTCGGTAAAATACGTCGGACAAAATTAATATATGTCAGTCATTTTTCTAAACTATTTATTTTGAAAGTGGCTTAAGTCACTTTACCGTAATGAAAAGTGGTGATTTTTTTATATTTATACGTAATTATTTATACTGAGAAAAATATCTCTCAGTATCCTTAGATAGCAAATACAAGTAAATCTTCTCGAAAGTTAGCATCCATATTTTTAAACGTGTTAAAACGCAAACCCTTAAATATATCGACTTGAAAACAAAGTGACTTATGCCACTTTCAAAATAAACGGCTCAATTCTAAAAGATGATTCTTGTCACGAAAGGTGTTTCGCCTAAACATCGTTTGCATCGTAACGCGACGTATTGTAAAACAATCGGTATAAATGAGAAACGAAGCATTTTTTCCCCCGAGTTACTTTTCCGACGAAATTTAATCTGCAACGGAATTGAGTTAAGAACAACTTAGGGAATTGCAATTTACGCTTTCGCAATATCTTGCTGCGCATATGAACGTATTTCCATCTGCTGTAGTGTTCGCCTGCAGTTCCATTCTGCTTCGCAGGTGAAGAAAAGAATGCTTTAGATTCAGAATACGTTGGAAGTTGAGTACTGGTGAGGGAAGAAACGCGTTCGGAATGCCAAGAGTTCTTCGACTTTCGATTCGACGAGTGAACCGGTTAGGACCTCCGGAGGATGAAGGATTTATTATGTTTCCACGCAACGTTTAGTATATTATGTACGCCCGTGCAATGTTTCGCATATTTCCGGAGCAAATAAAACAGGTACAGTAAATTCTTCCCAATTGTTCCCTCATCTTGTAAACAAAAATGAACGATTATACGACCTTTGTCCCAGCTGTGGGACAATTGGGGAGAATTTGCTGTATTTCATTATTTGAGCCATTTATTTTGAAAGTGGCATAAGTCACTTTACCGTAATGAAAAGTGGTGATTTTTTAATGTTTATACCAAATTATTTATACTGAGAAAAATATCAGTATCCTGAGATAACATATACAAGTAAATCTTCTCGAAAGTTAGCATCCATATTTTTAAACGTGTTGAAACGCAAACCCTTAAATATATCGACTTGAAAACAAAGTGACTTATGCCACTTTCAAAATAAACGGCTCGTTTCCTGCATAGTTTTTGCTCATCTGATTTTATACGCAGCTGAAAGATGATTGAACAGGATTAATGGAAATGGAATATTCTAAATAACATTTTTTTAAATTTGTTGATTTAATGTCGCATCTGCTTAATAACAATTTGCGATCAGTTATAGGATAACATTAGTAGGTTACATGTGGCGTAATATACAATAGTATTGCATTACATTTTACATTATTTTCTTAATCTAAGCTATACAATTTCGCTAAACAATTCAGTATCTTCTAAGTATGACATAACTTTTGCTGTTTGTTTGTACGAACATTCTTTGATGGTATTGGGCATTTTTACTTTTTTCCTAATATTGTTGTATACTGGACATTCAATTAGAATTAGTGCTTAACATTATGCTCAGTGTTACAGTTATTACAAATTGGTTTGTCTGTTTTTTTTAGAGAGTATGTACTGATGTGTTATTTTAGTATGCCCAATCCTTAGTCGAGATAATACAATTTGCTTCCTTCTTGTTGAATATACTGCTGAGTTGGCTGAATAATATATGAGCCGTTTATTTTGAAAGTGGCATAAGTCACTTTGTTTTCAAGTCGATATATTTAAGGGTTTGCGTTTCAACACGTTTAAAAATATGGATGCTAACTTTCGAGACGATTTACTTGTATTTGTTATCTCAGGATACTGATATTTTTCACAGCATAAATAATTTCGTATAAGCATTAAAAAAATCACCACTTTTCATTACGGTAAAGTGACTTACGCCACTTTCAAAATAAACGGTTCATATTAAGCTATGTTTCGTGAAATATCGATTACGTTTTGAAAGCAAAGTTAATGTAAAAACCATACGAATTATCTGTGAGAAAATGTAACATTTTGTACGTACACTTGTTTTTTCATTGTTTCTTATGTTTTGGAAAATAAAGCAAATTTCTACACGTATTTCAATGTACGCAAAGAGACATTTGAAGTTTTATAGTTTGATGAGCATGTTTTCTGTACAATTTGCATAGATTAAAGAGAGTGTAGAATTAGGATGATGAGGATATGAAATTGGTTGTAAGATCGATTAATAGAGTAATATAATTTCAAATTGCAGAAACGTTTGAACGTCACCGATGGGGTGAGTAACCAGCGGTTTCAACGCGGTAGGTACAGCAGAATTCTTCGTTAATCGAAGGCCGGTACTGTCTACAAACTGCGGTTTGCTTTTACCCTCCAATATTAGCAACGACTAATGGCGTTTGTTTATGCGTACGCTCTCCGAAAGTAAATGCAGACTTTTGCTATAATTCCAAAAGTTCATCACAAATAACATTTACTTATATTTTCATTTTCTGATTCTAGAAATTACGAAATGTGATACTTCTCTTCGATTACGTTTTAGTCCGTTACACATTTTTTTTATGTACTTTATAAAATTAAGGAGCTGCTATATTATATCTATGTATAAAAGAGTTTTACAAAGTTTCACTTGTACTCATTTTGACAGATCTTTTTTAAAGATCCTATTTGGTTGTAATTTTATCGATACCCTAAATAAAGAATATATCTGTTAATGTAAATACACACACAGATAAATTTTAAATTCTTTATTCTTAATAATATCCTGTATAACGCCATCTAAACTAGATTACCCGGGTGATATCACCAATTACAATGTCGACGTTCGCCACTGAAAACTAAAACAAATATTTCAACACTAAATCTACCGGACACTAATACGAAAGAACCTTCATAATTTCAATAATATTAAAACGACAAATAGGAAACCGGTCGTTTTTACCGGCACGGTAGACCGGTACCGTTAATTTGTCTTCAGTTCGTTCAAAAACAACAAAATCCAAACATTATCATCGCACCATCGCTGTTCCATAAAATAAACGAAATATCCGGAACCGTCATAAACAAATATTTTCGTTTCTCGCATAGTATATCTCACGCGTGTTTCGGATCACGTGGATGTAATTTCAATTTGCTGGGAAATAAAAACATCTGCAAATCAAAGTCGCTGCAATATTTTCCATGAACCGGTCGAACGATCTCGTGCATTCGCGATGTTTTGAAAAACTCTTGTCGAAACGGATGCAAAAAGTTACGGTACTTTCACAGAGAGGGTTTCAGATGATGTAGGTCGGTTCACCTCGGTTGGTGCCATTAGAGTACACCGGTCGGTTCGTGTTGTCGGAGAGTATGTGATAGCGGATGCGTGGGGCACGGTCGGCGGTTTTAATCGCACCGAGGAAAATCCTCGTCCCACTTGGCTCGGACCTAGAGGCCTTTGGCCCGCACACGATCGATGTTAAATCCCCGTGATCATATAGAGGCTAAGAATGCGCCGCGGTGGTTTAACGGAGCCGGAATTCGTCGGGAAGGCAACCAGGAGTCATCCAATACCCGCAACCGTGGCAAGCGGAGGTAGAATAATTCCAGAAAGAAAAGAACACAAGCCCGAACTCTCGCTTCCCGAGCCGATCCCAACTTTTATTCCGGAAAGTTCCTCAGGGATCGGTTACTCTAATGTGGCACTATGCGGTCACCCGAAAACAGACAGCTTCCCCAGCACTTGTGAAGTATTAGCACTTTACGATATGTGTAATTGTGTCTGCAAAGTGTTGCTTGAACATATTGGACACACGATACGTACTAAATACATTAAACAAGAAAAACTTACGTCAGAAGTTAATTATACTTATTAAATCACTATAAAATAAAATTGTCAGGCAGACTGGCAATTTTATTTGATAGTGATTTCTAATATTTGTTTTCTAATATTTATTATAATAATTAACTTAATATTTATCGTGTAAGAGATATATTGAATCTTTTTATTCTTTTACCATGTTTATTCTTTTATTTAAAAAATTGAACATGCCTTATTCGATAAACTTGAAGTTAATTATGCCCGAAAATAAACGAGACGCACAGCAATTGGTCATGGCTGGTAATATGCGTCGTTCATTCGTCCATTAATTTGACATATTCTCCACTGACCCTGAATGAATTGTGTTTACGCATCGTTTTATTCAATGTTTCTGATTTTTTACCATCGCGATTTTCTCCCAGCTGGTGAAACGATGCGGGTTAATTATTCGTGCAGGTTCTAAATTTTGAAATTGGTCATATTGTGACTAATTTTAGTTATATTGTATTAGTTGTAATATAAGATAAGTGATATAATTGATTATAATATGATATAATTAATATAATCGGTTATATTAATATAATTGGTCATATTATTATAATATGATATAATTAATATAATTGGTTATAATATAATATAACTAATATAATTAATTAAAACATAACTAGCAGAATTAGTTAACCAGTATATAATATATAGTATATAGCTATAATTGTAACTAGTAAGTATATTATAACTAATCATATTATAGACTGTATTATAATTAAGTATATTGTGACTAATTATATTATAGTTTGTATTATAACTACATACACTCTAACTAATTATATTATAACCTGCATTATAATTAAGCATATGATAACTAATTATATTATATTTGGTACTATAACTAAATATATTATAACTAATTATACTATAGTCTATATTACGATTAAGTATATTATAACTCATTATATTATATATTGTACTATAATAATATTATAAAAACGTTATGATCTTTGGCAAGTGATTTTTTAGTATCAATAGGAGAATAATATATATTTCTTATAACAATTATATATGAATTTCCTGTTTTTCTACATCGAAAAGAATCAGCCAAAAATCATTAGTTCAGTGTAAACATAACGCTAATGCAAGTTCTTCGATTGAAATTATTTTCTAAAACTTCTATAGCTACAGTTCTGTCAAATATTCTATTAACATTTCTTGAACGAAGATAAGAATTGATCCAACGTATATATGCACGCCCATAAATCAGAAATATTCAATTAATTTGCGCGTATGCATTAGTAAGGAACTGCGTGTTCAATTATTCGCGCGTATGGTAAATCGTACGCGGCGAGATCGGGAAATGCATTCGTAAGAAAAATCGATCGACAATTTCACGCGTCACGGAAAAAAAAGATCGATGGGCAACATGGTCACGAAAAAGACGAAAACTAGTCGAGGATGGGTCAGATACACAGCCGGTGCAGCAATAAAATTTCTTTCCTGGATGATTTGTTAGTAATGAACAGCAGACTCCGCCGGAGGAGAATGGGAAATACATCTCCCAAACGTGTAACGTATTTCCTGTGGCGCAATTTTCCACGATCTCTTTTTCTTTCAAATCAGCGGAACAGCCTTCCCACTTTTACGCCGCACGTTCCTCCAGAATTGAATGTCAGTTGGCCAACCCCAAAAAAAACTATTCCCCAGACGCATACAAAGTATATGTTTCTTTGATTATTATCCTCGATACAATCGATTTTACTCGAGCCTAAATCGATATGGTAAAAAAAACATAGTTTGCAATCTATTATTAGAAAAAAATTTCATCGATTTGTTTCGTGATTAGTAGCCAATATTATTATTTCAAGATTATTATCTTCAAGATTATTTAACACTAGATTTACGGAACCCGTCAAAATGACGGGTTACTAATTTTTTAATTTACGATTATTTGTATTGTAAGGATACATTTACGAGTTATTCATTCAATTTATATGTTACTTACGGCAAATGTTAAAATAACACTTGTTAAAAATCAGAATAAACGTTTTGTTGTTACATTTATAAACTACTATGAAACAGCTATTTTTTGTGCTCCGTAAATCTAGTGTTAATAGTAAGTTAATAACAGTAAGTTAACAGTCTTTTATAACTTTTATAATACTTCAAAAACGCTAGAAGCAAATAAACATCGTGACAAAGAAGACAATATTTTAAATGAATATACAAAATCCACGCGTGTCCGTGAAATTTTAATTTGTGGTAATGCTTTCACATTTTAGGAATAATGACCGGAATAATGACATAATATAATATATATATATATATATATATATATATATATATATATATAATAATATATAATATATTATAATAATGACACGGAATAGACCGTGTGCGTAAAGAATTCATTTGGCTTTGTGAGATTATATGCGTGACAATTTTTTAACTTCAGCAATTCAGAACCATTTTCACGATTAAATTATAGACCATTTTCTTTATCAGTAGTCTCGATGAGATTTAATGCAAGTTATTGGGTTGGCAACTAAGTAATTGCCGATTTCAGTTATAGATGTCTTTCATTCCCATTTTTATGACATCCGTATATGTTATATTATAAAATTATTATTATTATTATTATGTTATTTTTTATTATCCGTGAATGTTAGCAACTGGACAAATTGAATGCAGCGGTCAAGGAAAAGCGAGCAGAATTGGTCAATCGTAAAGGTGTCATTTTCCAGCAGGACAATGCTAGGCCGCACACGTCTTTGTCCACTCGGCAAAAATTGATGGACATTGGTTGGGAATTGATGTTACACCCACCATATAGCCCTGATCTCGCGTCATCGGATTACCACTTATTTCGATCCCTGAACAACTCCCTTCGTGGTAAAACTTTGAATGATGATGACGCTGTAAAATCTCGCTTAACTCAGTTTTTGGCCGAAAAGGATCAGACTTTCTACGAGCGTGGAATTTTCAAGTTGTCAGAGAGATGGAAAAAGGTCATCGAACAAAATGGAAAATACATTACAGATTGAAGTTCATTCCAAGTAACAAAAAATTTTTATTTCATTGAACAAATCGGCTATTAGTTGCCAACTCAATAAAAAAGATTTTGCTCGATGATCGAATATTATAATTGTGCGAGCATGCATTGTTTCACTTCGCTGACAATGGACCGCTCCTTTCCTGTCTCGTGCGTTCGAGATAATCCTGTTGGCATTTCTTATCAATCGATCGAGCGATGAGCTCAGCCAGTTGTGCATAATTATACATCCTGACCGTCTATCATAATCAACAACTTCCCGATCGCCTCTGTCTATATTCGACGTCTGAATTCGAATGGTACAGCTACATATTGAGAATTATTTCCGACGACTGCTAGAACGAAACCAGAGATCCGTCCGTCTTTCACCGCGCGGAAAGATCTTCTCCTCGCGATGTTCTATTTTCATTATTAAGTCGACTGCACAGAAGAAACGTCTTACGATTATTATCGTGTACCTGATCGAGTCATTAAACATCGCTTAGAACGGGCTCTGCGTTTCCTCGTAATCCGATAGAGTTCGATTACATTGTAACTCAGAAACCATTATCTTATCTCTTGTCTGGTACGATTAGTTTCGGTATTCCCGTCAAGGATTACCGAGGATACAATAATGAGGACAACAGAGACGGGCAAGTTAACAAGAGACAAATACTAACAATCGATAACCGTGATGCTGTATTACGACTGCTTTTTATACCGATAAAAATGCTACAATTCCAGCACGCAGTGTTTCGAATATTTTTAATTAATTCTTGGATGGAGGATGCCTTTGATAACTACGTAGCAACGCACAAACAATGATATTATTAACTTTTTATAATATGTTTACTTTCCTGTGTTTTTCAGATAATTACGATTTTTACGAAAATTCAATTTAGACGATAATTGATTACGAAGAAAAATGATTAGCATTTTGTTTCTATTTCATTCAAATGCTTATTCAAGACAAGCTTTAAAAAGCTGTAGACGTTCAGGTTAAAATCGTATTAGTCAGCATTTTTGTTTTAATTATGAAATACAGTGACTCCCGTTAATATTCGGACACTTTTCAAAACGCAATAACTTTTTTAGAACTGCGCTAAACGACTTGAATTTTTTTTTTTTTTTAGATGATGGAGCGACCGGTCTAGTGAAACCATAACTAGAATACTTTCTTTAAATTTCGCTATTGCTTAGAATAATAAAATGAAATAAAATATTCTCGTTTTTAACTTTTTATCGAAAAATCGGTTGTCCTTGGTGGGAGCTGTAAACAATTAAAGATCGCAGAAATCACAGTTTTTCCCCCGATTTTATTGACACTTTCGACCAATAAGTGTGAGCAATTTGCAATTTTTATAATCTTTTAACGCTTGTAACTTGACTTTGCGTTAATCGATTTCGGTGAAATATCCAGCGTGCATATATTTCTACAAAACGCATTTTTTAAATTTTCGTTATAGTCGAAAGATATAATAATAATATATAATGAAATAAAAAGAAAAAATAAAGAAATAAAACAGAAAAATGATAGAAAAGTTAAAAAACGAGAATCTTATTTTGTTTCGTTATTCCAAGTAATAGCAAAATTGTAACAAAATAGTTTAGTCATTGTCTAACATACTAGTCCCTCTATCATCTAAAAAAACTTCAAATCGTTTAATCCAGTTTTAAAAATGTTATTGCGTTTAAGATAGGGCCCGAATATTAATGGGAATCACTGTACATGAATAATGTTCAATTTTATTGGAACTCTCGTTTTGATGCATCCTAGAATATCGTGGGTGTTATAAATGAATGAATATTCGCGACTATACTACACAATAAAGTGGAAACTACGACCCAGTTTCTATTTTTGTCTCATCCGATTAGTGCGTAAGTAGATTCTCCTCGTTCATTTTTTCTTTGACGTGAAAAATTACTTCGCTGAATTATCGCCGAGTCTTGCTGATATATTGTATCAGCTGGCCAGAAGCCTTGGTTGGGAGAGATGGCCTAGCGGCCAACGATTTCCTTTTGGCAAGCACGCAACTGTGGAATAATGAATTTCACGGTGTGAGGGATGGCACCAAACAGAGCAAGATTTTCTCATCGGGCACCACGCGAGGAATTTCTTCCTTCTTCTTCTACCGTTTGTCATCGAATAGGACAAATATCTCACGGCTGTCGTTCGAAAAAATCGATATTTCAACGCTTCTCATCGCGGGCTCCTCTAAATTGATCGACGTTAAAAAGTGAAAAGTAATACGATATTGTTGGAAATGATTGAGTCGATGTGTCGAAGTGTTCTTTACGAATATAGGGAGAGCGCATAAAACTCTCGTTTGTGTTCCTATGGATTTTGTGTGCGATTTCTTGCATGCCATTTATGCATTTATGCGATGCTTTTATCGCGCGTTTTTAAATATCATCCCAACACATATTCGCCTCCGGAACACTTCGGCTATAATCGGTGCATGAGAAAAATGTACGCGATAAATTAAGAACAGTTAGATTTAATGATTCAAAAGGAGCAACTTGTATTGCATGCAAATTATTCTATTCGAAGGTGGAGGCAATCTGAACACGGCGATAAGAATAAAAAATATACGTAGAATTACTCGAAAATATTTAATCACCTGTTATATGAGTATAAATATGAAAATGAGTGCAGATTGCTGTCAGATATTTATGTGTTCATAATATACTCAACTATGTTACAATAAAATGTAATTATCAATATGAAAGTATAATCGAAGATAAATGAGAAAATAACAATAATTATAAATAACTACACAGTCTTTTTTTATCTGCAAGTTGTGATTATTCCAAATGTGCAGGGAAAACTGTGTCATCGATCCACGGTTACTGTTCCATTACATGAAGCCAAACTGTAAAATTAGTACGAACTTTCATCCTCCGTCATTTTCGTAAAAAAGCACGATAGATTTTCTGGACAGTGGCTGGTCGAGGCAGCGAAACCCAACATTTGTTCGCGTAGAGGAAAATAACTTTAATTATCGTAAACGGCAGTCCACGTTGGCCGATAACGAAAGCAGGATACAATATTCGACCGATAATTCATGTTACTATTTACACATAGCGGGCTGCGCTCGTGTCAATAGAATATTAATAATTTATGATCGAGCTTTCACGTTACACGGTTATGCTGCCGTCTAATTGTGAACAAACTTCGACTCACACCGACGGTTCCGCGCTAGCTATACCTTACATATATTTCCCGCCGACTGTCAATAGTTGAAATAAGCCCACCATAATCTCCGAATTTATTTTGACCCGCGTATCGATACTTTCATAAATCCTGAAACTCACGAGTGTAAAGTATTTTTATGGAACTATTGCACCACTATTTCGCAACGAGCATTATTGCCATCGTGTTTAATATTCATTGACGTATTTTTCACTGTGGTCGCACGGGTAAAAGGTTTCGAAAAGCGATAACGGCAATTGGTTTTCGTATCTTGCGTATATCCTCGAGATCACGGTAACACTTTTACGATTGCTTTTTACCACGAATGCGTAAGTTTGGTGGAAGAACTGATTGGAGACTTTCAATCTTTTGCTACCGATCAATTATTAAACGGTAAGCCGTATTTAAAGCTCCGGTAGATGGAGAGACTTTCGATTGATTGAACTTATAATCTAATATTAGTTATAAGCAGAGTTAGACGTCTGTACGATTCGGATATTGATATTATTTAACCTTTTAGGTACGGCGCTGAATTCTGCACGAGGCTATTTCTCTGGACGGCAGAGTCTGATGTGTACTGTACAGAGTCTGATACTGTATATACATGGTGTCCCAAAAATGTCTCGTTATCCGAAAGTGGCGGGTTCCTCGGGCCATTTGAAGTAACTTTTTCCTTTACAAAAATTTTCTCCGAGGCACCGATAACGAGTTATTAACGAAAAACAGTGACCAATGAGAGGCGAGCTCAGCTGGCGCGAGGCGATCGAGCCAATGAGCGGAACTGGGCTTCGCGCGCTGGTTGGCTGGGCCGCCTCGCGTCAGCCGTACTCGATTCTTATTGGTCACTGTTTTTCGTTGATAACTCGTTAACGGTGCCTCGGAGAACATTTTTGTAAAGGAAGAAGTTGCTTCCAATGATCCGAGGAACCCGCCATTTCTGGATTGCGAGACATTTTTTAGACATCCTGTAGACTGTTGTAAATCGATGCGAAGACAAAAGAAGTGTGAAACAATGCATATGAAGACGATTATTTGATTCAAACGATGAGCGAGTGAGCTATTCGAGCAAGCCACTATAGTGGCGCGTCGTCCAGAGAGATGACATCCGTGAAATCCACTATAGTGGCGCGTCGTGCCTAAAAGATTGAAATTACAATCTGACGTCCAATTAACGGTTACGGTAACTTATCAAATTGCATGTTCAATCAAATGTAACATCGTTGCGGTCGGTAAATAAGAGTTGATTATTCTTTTAAAAATGTAAATTTGTCCGTGGCCCGGGTCACGTGACAGGGGGGAGAACGTGAAAACGAGACGAAAACAGGAGGATGTACAAAAATTTCAGAATAATGAGGAGAAGAAGTCGAGCCAGATTGGATTAAGTTTTAATCAGAATTTTTTTCCATTCCGGGCAGAACGCTATTCTCCTCGACCGAACACCACGTACTAACCACCCTCCGCTACGGTAATACTTTTAAGGTCTTAATTTCTTAATTTCTCGACTCTCGGCGCGGGTATAGCGGCCATATTACCAAGTTACCGAGCTAATCCTGTTACCGCTACCAGCAACCACACCGGGATCCGCCGGTGTATTTGTCAACGTTACTCCCATGTAACACCCTTCGTCAGCCTAATTAACCTGGTCGAGTAGTTTCTTTTTATTAATCCTTTTCGTTCGAACAAGCGAACTCTTGAACGCAGTGTCGTTCAGCAGATTCTAACGAGGTAAACGTAATCACTTTTGACACACTTATATTCTAATCTATCATTTTTAAGATTGTTTTCCTTATTTAGCAATTATTTATTTTCTTAATTACACAGAGCGTCACACGATAAAACTATTGGATAGCATAGTAGAGGATTCATAGATTTCGTCACTTTTATATAGCTGTTCCAAATATTATTTCCACGTCTGTGTACAATTTCAAATGTTACATTACAATTTAATAATTTTTTAATATTTTGGGAAGAATCAGATAAGACGGCGCCAGGGGTTATTTCTTCGAAGTTCATATAAAATTTCAGACATTATATTAACATTCGACGAAATATATTTTGGAAAGAGATTCAGAAAAGTGGCATTTTTTAGAATTTTTCTTTATTTTGCTTGTCATTCCGAGTAATTGCAAAATTTAAAAAAAGCATTTTGGTCATCGTCTGGTAGACTAGACCTGCTATCATCTGAACAAAATTTAAATCCCTTGGTGCAGTTTTAAAAAAGTTATTGCGTTTCAAAAGGCGCACGTTTTTGCGGCTTACTGTATGTATAAAATTCCTTACGTTTGATTAAAGCTTAATGAACCACGCAATGGGGCGAGGTTAAACCGAATGGTAATAGAGGCAACAGGCTAGCTGCTATCATTGAAAATAAGATCGGAAAAAGCATCCGCAGTCCATTCCATTACCATTCAGTATTTAACTACCGCGAAGGATGCTACTTTCTGATAAAATCAACGTATCATTTCGTTTCTTCTTCCGAGAGTTATTGAAAACAACCGAAACATCGAATAGTTGCAAAATTCGTAGAAATCTTTATATTTTTCCAAAATACCAGTATATCTACGGTATACTATTGATCCAACGGGATCAATTGAACGAGACGCGCACCTTCGTCGACTGCGTTTCGCGGCGCGTTGACACCTCCGTGACAGTCGAAAATTTCCGTCGGTGATAAATTAAGTCACGAAACGACGGACTAATACACGATGTTCTGGGAGCATTTTAAAACTTCATCCTCGCTCGCCGTAATGGTAATTCCATTTGACACAGGAAATACCTTTGGAAGATGCCTCGGGGGGACGAGAGAGCGTTGCGCTTGTTCCCAAACGACGGTTCTATTCTAACCACGTTGGTTATCTTATTATCTCCGCTCTCTTCCACTGATTCTGAATTGTACACGTAGCCCGGGAATCGCATTTTCATCCCTGAGTACTTCATCCCACGAGACATCCGCCGCCAAACAATGGACGGACGACCGAGTACCATTATTCGCCTGTTCTCCGTCCGAACAATTTAATGAAATTATTCGGGATGACGTGAAAATTCCCGTCAAAAATTGTCCCTCCGAAGATCCCGGGGAGCCCGGGAGCCCGACGGACGCTTCCCAGCTGGAAAACGATCCTCGCGTAACGGGGCGGCTGCTGTTTCTCCCGCGCCAACTAAGGAACAACGGGGACCGGCACGATCTCGAATTGAAATCGACGCGAGCGGCGGGCTCTGTTTCCGGATTCATTGAAATTTAACGGCCGCGGCCCTTGTCGGAATAAGAAATCGGCATTTCCGCGGGCTCTCCCAACGGTCCCCGCGACAATTTCGGTCCGTTTCGCGGCAGTCGACAGCCGTGAATCGTCGACGTCGCTGTCCAGAGACCTACCCCGGCGGGGTCTTTAGGGAAGGACCTTCGACAATTTGCATTTAATCGCAATCCACGGGCAACGTACACGCCGGCGTGTGTACCGAGCAGATACGAATTCATAGTTTACACCGAACGGCCTCTGGTTCATATACGCAAACTAATTGTACCGGCGGTAAATTACTGCGCTTGTACGCCAGCAACGGCAGCTGCAGTGCCGCATGTGCGCCTTGCAGTACAAGCCTCGTTTCATGGTGCCACGCATACTCACACCCACCCACGCCCTGTTCTCCCTCTGCCCGTCTCGCGAAACGAACGACCGACGAAACGGAGAAAATATGGCGGCGAAAGAAGGCGCGAGCCGTATGAATAATCGGGACAGGGAGAAAGGAGAGAATGACTTCGGAGACCGATTCGCGATTCTGGCCGTTTTGCATTTTACATTGCTACCGCCGAACCTGTCAACATGACCGATTTCAGACTCCCTATTTTATATTACGCATTGTTGGGTTGGCGACTCTAAGTTCCTGCCGTTTTTTCCTTCGCATAATGTTTCAAATCATTCGAAAGAGAATGTAAAATATTTAAAAGTTGTTTAACCCTTTCGGCACGAGCGCGTTGTCCGCCGTGACACTCCCACTGTACGGGGTGCCGCGCCGAAAATGCGCACATAACGCAGGGTCGGTCCACTTTTGTACGAAGATTTTCTTAAGCGTTAAGTAATGACTGTGCTTAATCCGTTTCTAAATCTTCCTTTAACACGTTGACTGCCGCGTCACCCGTATTCGGGTGACAGCAAAAGTTCTCATCAGGCCACGTCACCCGTAATTCGGGTGACGCTGATTTGACTACTTACAAAGGATTTCCGAAAATATTTCGACAAATATTCTACAGGAGGTAATGAAACGATTGAATTCCTATAAAAATGGTTTATTAAAAAAATTATTCGCAGTGTATAACATTAAAACATTCTCTGCAAAGTTGAGGTTGATCAGGACAGCTTGGACAAAAAGTTGTTGGTTTTTTCAGATTTGCTAGCGCCTCTGATCGGTCCATTTCGTATCTTTTATTTGAGCTTTTATTTGAACTGTAGCTTCCTCGGTATCATCAACATTTCTTTCTTCTTCCATGACCAATTTTCGTAAAATCTCGTCAATAGTATCTTCATAACATTCATTATCACTAAGATTGTATTTGTCAGTATCCGAATCAGAATCTGACGATGTAATTTTATTTATGCTCCTCCTTCCGGGCAATCCGATCTCTTTTCATTATTGAAAAAAATAAGGGCAGAGATTTTAAGTTATACCATTCGGTACTCGGTAAAGATTCCAACTGTTCATGCAGGAGCAGAAACAGGCATGAATTAACAGCGCACACTTCCTATAGCGGCACGGGTGGCCTGTAGCAGATTTTGTTGTAAATACGTGTGGCAGTCAACGTGTTAAATGTTTCCTGTAAACATTCTGTAAAGGGCCTACAGAAATATGGCTTACATGGATGCCAGATGTATTCGGCACTCGTCCATATTGGTCATCAGATGGATGCCGGATATATCCGGCGCTCGTGCCGAAAGGGTTAAATGTTAAAATTTGAAAAGACGATGGGAACTTAGTTGCTAACCCGGTAGAAGAAGTATCCGGTATTTCTAACAAGTACGGTTTCCCAGATGTCCAATTAGTTCTGATAATTTAATGGTTAGAAGTTCCGGTATCCCATCTCCTGTTAACTAATAAGAGTGTCCTTCGCACGGGAAGACTTTCTATTCGTTAGAAAAATGGAGTCATGGTCCGAATTTCCTGAATTTTGTCTTCTTTTCCTGAATACTCTTTGTTTTTGAGCAGCATACATAATTGCAACAGAAAAGGAATGTTTGAGTCTCGATTCTAATGGCGGATGTTGAGCATTTTTTTGTCCAGAAGTTCGAATTGCGCTTGTATATTATCTCTTATTATATCTTATTATATCTTATTATATTATATATTATATCTTATTATTATTATTATTATTATTATATATTATTATTATATAAATATTATATCATATTATGACATTGATTCTACGTTAGGTGTTCCATGCTGATTTTACATATTTCGATCAAACGTGTGCTGCGTCGCCGCACGCACAATTTTTGTAAATTCCATTCTGCAGCTAATGCACTATAATTCGCATCCATTACAAGATTAAAAAAATGTTTATCGAATATCCGTGGCTGACGCGACGTCACGCTTAAAGAGAGAATGTAGTGCGGCAGTGATGTATTCGACGTCGTTACTCATTGATTTTTGACAGCTGATTTGGCGTGGCCGACGCGTAAACGCCAACGAAAACGAGGTACACGCAAGAAAATGTATGCCGGAAATGTATGCAGCCTGCGAGAATATTCTAACAAACGATTGCAGCTGTTTAATTAATAACGCGAATCATAATCATATTAGGACGGGGAACGCGACAAATGGCGTGTTCGTATCGGCTTGCCTCGTTCGAACGAATCAAATATTTTTCACAGGAATTTCTGGTGAATCAGGAGTTGTTGGTTTTGATCTTGAAGAATATTTTTACACGACAGAGTACACGCGACGCGAATGGATGTCAATTTTCTGCCTGAGGGCACTCGTAATTACGGGATGAACATTCGAAGCCTGTCGGTTTCCGATTGGAGACAACTTCAAAGGGTTCTTTCATCGGAGTTTACAACATACCCTAGAGAGCGAAGGGCAAAAGGACTCGACGAGTGGATTTCCATTTTTTCAGTCGTATCTTCCCTAATCCCCCGCACTCTCCTTCCTTACCCGCGGGCCTTTCGAAATGCTTGAACCGTAAAATTGCTGGTAGAATAGCATTAAAGCCAAAGTCGGCCTTCCACCTGCGACCTGCGAACCCTCTGCTTTAGAGCCGCGAGAATTTTTTTTTCATAAAGCTCCTTACACATTTACTCATTAAGAGCTCTACTTTTACTACTTAGGAGTTCTACGTTCGATAGCAGAATATTTCAACGGAATCCGAAGCTTAGAGACAGATCCAAACAACTTCGTTAGCTTCCATTGTCGCTGCAAGATCAATTCGAAGCTTTTTTTAAAGATGTATTTCGAGTCATGGTCTTGCTCTCACAGGATGCTCTTTCTTTTCTTTATACTAATCTATTGAGCATACATTTTGTAACGTTAAGGACAGTCAACTGTATTAATTTCATTTTTGGCCATAATGTTGCAAACAAGTCTTGTCCCGTTTTGTCTCCTTTATACAATCATTATACATCATGATTTTAAATTCGTCGTTAATTCGTATGCAAAGATTGATATTTTCTGTGGTTTCAAGTTACATCAATTTTCGTATAGGCAACCTTGCGCCAGCCGAGCTTGCCTCTCATTGGTCAGCGCTCCTTCGGAGAAAATTTTTGTAAAGGGAAAAGTTACCTCGAATGACCTCAGGAACACCACATTTCCCGGAAGTACCATAATTTTGGGACACCCTGTATAAATTATTTGAATGCATCGAGGACACAAAAATAATAGAAAAAATATAATGGAACAATGACACGAAGACGCGCTAATAATGAAAGCACTTGATGCAACGATAAACTTGGAGAAATAGAAAATTCGTTACTTGATTAATGTGTACACGGACGTATTTTCTTCAGTGGAAATATTACGACGGAATTGCATAATAACCGAGCTACCGTGCGTTTAATATAAGTTCTGAAAATTCTATTTTGATAAGAAGCAAGTAGAACCGTCTACGATTTTAATATTAACGCTCGGTAGAATGTTCTGCAACTTGTTGTTCGTAACAGTTCGTCCTGGAATCTGCAGGATTAAAAATTTCGCAACAGAGGCGTAAGTAGTTATAGCGGCTATAATGTTGGGCGTGTAGAAGCATTGCGAAAAGAGTAAAATCGAGGGGAAAAAGTAGCTTGGGAAAGGGACACGAGGAATACGGAGTTTTCTCCTGACCCCTCAATATCACCCGGAACATGGGCATATGAAGTTAGCCAACTTGCCCATTTCCTGCTTATCGAGTTTCCTCAACATCCCGTTCCCCGGCCGAAGGAGGCGGGGGAGGAACTATGGAAGGTATCGGTGAAAAAAGGGGGTGACTAAAGAAGAGGGTATGAAATGAAGACACGAACAGGGGGGGGCTACGCTCTAAGAGCAGCGGAAAGAAAGTCGCTGAACGAAGAATCGCTTGTCGAGGTTTTCTTCTAATTTCTCGAACTTGATTAAAAGTTGTTCGGCATGAAAATTAAGTTCCGTCCCGGTTAGGTACCCCGTTACCACTTTCTATCTTCCATCCGACGGACAAACCGCGAACAGGGTAGCTGTGAAATCCGGCCGAATAGCAGATTTGCCAATGGTGAATTGGAGCACGTTTTCAACAGGGAGGGCTGAAAATTCACGAAATAAATGCACTTAGATACGTTCTACCTTACTGATAAAACCAAATAAACAAGCTATATAATGTTCTTGTAAAAGATCTTTGTTTTGTGGAGTTTCCTTTCCTGCGAAAATTCAAACGTGTTTTATACGGAATCATCTGGAAGTAAATCGACCGAATGCATTTAGGTTCAACAGGAATGAATAAATGCAGTCTTTTTTGTTAATAAAATTCAGTAAAAATATATAACTGTATAATGTTCTTGTAAAAGATCTTTGTTTTGTGGAGTTTCTTTTTCTGCGAAAATTCAAACGTGTTTTATACGGAATCATCTGGAAGTAAATCGACCGAATGCATTTAGGTCCAACAGAAATGAATAAATGCAGTCTTTTTTGTTAATAAAATTCAGTAAAAATATATAACAGTATAATGTTCTTGTAAAAGATCTTTGTTTTGTGGAGTTTCCTTTCCTGCGAAAATTCAAACGTGTTTTATATAGAATCATATGGAAGTAAATCGACTGAATGCATTTAGGTTCAACAGAAATGAATAAATGCAGTCCTTTTTTGTTAATAAAATTCAGTATAAATTATGTCGCTTATATTTATTAGTCACGAAGAGATTAATGAGATGCAATTTAGATGATTAAGATTATTACAGCTAACTCTGTTCGATTGTTTCAACGGAACAAAATATTAATTAGTTACCGTCGGTTTACTCAATTCAGAATTATCAATACACTTACGCAGTCAACCAGTTTAAGTGGGTCTTGAATGAAGAAATTACAAAGAGTGTTTTTTACATAGATAACAGAGAAACTTATGCATATCCAAGCAAATCGTAGTTCCCAGGGAGATCTACAGGATTAGCTTGGCTGATTGTTTCACATCTGAAATTGACTACTTTGACTATTTTATTTGTTCTTGATATCCGGTACCGAGCCTGATTTAGTATCAAATAACAGGCGCTCTGTTGTTCATTAATTTGGACCACTTTGATTGCCATTTTACAGTCGGAGACACATCGTAACGAAGCATGTAACTTATTCCTCCATATTTCTTTCCTTTAATTTCGCTATTTATCTATTTTGCTATTTTGCTCTATTATCGATTTTTAAAAATCGCTCTCATGAGAAACATTTCTGTAATTTGAGACTGGATTTTAAACATGAAAAATTCAATCGATATATATTGTACAGATTTCAATTATTTCACATCGTAAAGCGTATGTTTTATTTGTTTGTAGTTCCACGAATGTTAAATAAACCGAGATATCATAATGATTTCGGAAATTTTCGTTTCTGTTTACTTATTTCTTTTAGTCGATGATATATTTTATTTATACGAGCAGGAATAAACAGAATTTTTATTTAAATAAGTACAAATATTTCGTAATTGCTTTGATTATAAATTTCTTGTATTTCGGATCCCGAATTTCGATGGATATTGAAATTGGAAAGACGGTTCTTTTTTTTTTAATTTCGATTTTTGTATATAAACTCTACTGCGCGTTGTATTATACAATAGAGGATGTTCTGTTAGCCCACAACCGTTAACGGTCGCGTGAAACAGGAATAGAGCCTGTGTATAATATAATTAAACGGCAAACAATATGAAATCAAATCTATCGGTGCGTTCACTGTGAGGCCGAGGTGTTGGTCGCATCAAATCGTGGTTGCCCGTTTTACCACCATTACGATTTTATTAAACGTTCGACGATCCGTCGCGTCTCCATTCACCGGCCGCGTTATCGATTGTTGACCCTTAGGTTTACGCATGTTGCTGGTCGCTTCATATTCAATTGTCCGAATAGTGACGTTTAGCTTTAATACATCCTCGCAATTCTTGCCTATTTTCAGTTTGCGTTACCATTCGACGAATTTTGTTTTTTTCTCTTCGCAATCCAATATCTCGAAACGAAAATCCCATGTTGTTACGTAAAAAGACACTTTTTTTTTTAAAACATATTTCTTTTACGATACATATTAGGTTAGAAACTATGAAACGGGCGACTGAGAGAGGTTCATTGTAACGTGCGCTCGATATTTTTATTTATTAATTAATAATATTGATTAATAATAATTAATTAATAATAATTTTAATTTATTTTTAAAAGTATTCTTCTTACTCATTTCGTACAATTTTTTCGTGTTTCTATCCCATTCGTATTTTATTTTTCTCCGAAACCAGATGGATACGAAACATGATTTACATCTACTTTTCTTGTACGAGTTCAAATTGAATCATTGCGCAGCTCAAGCTTCGAGAAACATTAATCACGCATTCGGAGATCGATCCACTAATGAAAAAAAGCTCGATATTGGTTCCAAAAATATATATATATATATATATATATATATATATATATATATATATATATAGATTGAATATAATGAATAATGTGAAAAATTGTGCTTTTCGTTTTTTCGTTTTTATTCAACGCCCGTTTCATAGCTTCCTACCTAATATATATTTGTACCAGTTTCCCTAAAGTTCCATGGAAAAATATTTATTTTGACGAACACTGTAATATATATTTGTGTCAATTTGCCAAAAATTCTATGGAAAAATATTTATTTCGACGAGTACTGTAATCGAAGACGCGATCGTCCTCCAGTAAATGTACATGGTCTTTCATCTAATTGACAGTAAAACCTTTTAATTGAGCCGTTTTTATTTTGAAAGTGGCATAAGTCACTTTGTTTTTAAGTCGATATATTTAAGGGTTTGCGTTTCAACACGTTTAAAAATATGGATGCTAACTTCCGAGAAGATTTACTTGTATATGTTATCTCAGGATACTGATATTTTTCTCAGTATAAATAATTTCGTATAAACATTAAAAAATCACCACCTTTCACATTACGGTAAAGCGACTTACGCCACTTTCAAAATAAACGGCTCAATTGCTACTCATAATTCTATAGAATGTGCCAATTTAAGTGAATTCGTGGAGGAAGTACCTTTTCGTTATCAACCTTTCCTGGAGGCAACAGGAAGAAGCATACAAATGTATCACCTAAGTGGGGCGGATGTGACACGTATTCCAATCGTCGTGATACACCATCGCGTTATGACGGCCAGTAAGCGCAAATTGCACTTAGTTTAACTCCATCAGCATGAAAGCTCCATGGAATACGAAATTCGTGTTGCCTGGTACGTGGAAGAGGGAGGTTAGCCGCTCCATTGCTATAGCTGTTATTAATGTCTTTGGGGACGCTGTATCTTCAACTTCCCGGCTTTACAAATTTTCAGATTGCAAATACCTGTAACAAATTCGAACGTAATCCCTCGCAGTTACATCCACTCGATTAAACTCCCGTACTGGCGCACAATCATTAAGATAGTACCGAATGGTAATACGTTCCGCAATTAAAATTATAGCAAATTCTTCCCAATTGACGCTCAGAATAGGCTCAAAAATGGACAATTTCGGAAGAGATGATACGATTATTGGAGCCTCGCGGGGTTTTGTTTTCACAGCTGTTGACAATTGGTAACGATAACAGTTATCGTTATATATCTATAAATATAACGATATATATAACGATATATATATAATATCGTACGTTATTTACGTTATATATAATATATAATATCGTACGTTATTTACGTTATATATTGGGTTGGCAACTAAGTAATTGCCGATTTCAGTTACAGATGTCTCTCACTCCCATTTTTATGATATCCGTCAATGTTATATTATAAAATTATTATTGTTATTATTATTATGTTATTTTTTATTATCCGTGAATGTTAGCAACTGGACAAATTGAATGCAGCGGTCAAGGAAAAGCGACCAGAATTGATCAATCGTAAAGATGTCATTTTCCAGCAGGACAATGCTAGGCCGCACACGTCTTTGTCCACTCGGCAAAAATTGATGGACATTGGATGGGAATTGATGTTACACCCACCATATAGCCCTGATCTCGCGCCATCGGATTACCACTTGTTTCGATCCCTGGACAACTCCCTTCGTGGTAAAACTTTTAATGACGATGACGCTGTAAAATCTCACTTAACTCAGTTTTTGGCCAAAAAGGATCAGACTTTCCACGAGCGTGGAATTTTCAAGTTGTCAGAGAGATGGCAAAAGGTCATCGAACAAAATGGAAAATACATTACAGATTAAACTTCATTCCAAGTGAAAAAAATTTTTTATTTCATTGAACAAATCGGCAATTACTTAGTTGCCAACCCAATATAATATATAATATCGTACGTTATTTACGTTATATATAACGATAAAAGATATAAGTTATTAAAATAGTTATCTTCCAAATTGCCTATTCTTGTGTATAATCTGAGCGTCAATTAGGGAGAATTTACTGTACTTTGCACACGCTCGCGGTCGATTTAACGCCAGATTTACGTAACCCGTCAAAATGACGGGTCACTAATTTTTGAATTTACGATCATTCATATCGTAAAGATACATTTACGAGTTATTTATTCAATTTATATGTTGCTTACGTCAAATGTTAAAATAACACTCGTTAAAAAATCAGAATAAATGTCTCGTTGTTACTTTTACAAACTAATATAAAACAGCTGTTTCTCGTGCTCCGTAAATCTAGCGTTAAATGATCCTGGAATTGTGTTGTCAAAATTATCATTCAGCGGAAGCTTTTCTTGCACATGTTACCGCCACTCGGTCTTAGTTTCGAAGACGTTCGCGATAAACTGTATGCAATTTATATAACGAGCGAACTTATCGAGGCATATAATGATGACGTAATACCCTATTTTGCCAGCAATAATTCCTTAAACAAACCGCAGTTCTCATCATTTGCAGCTGAGTCACAGCACGAACGAAGTGTAGGAAACGATCGATTCCGCGCTCACCCCTAAATTGATAAACCGTCGGCAATGTAGAGGGTGACATTAACTGTTGCGTCACATCCGGAGGATTACGACATCAAGAGGTTTACGAGTTCGGAGCCGGAAGAAAAACGTGTTCGCTAAAACGCTGGGCAATAAATTCTGTTAGGCTCCGATATTAATTCGGCAACACAGCTCGAATTATACGTCGTCCGGGGTTTTAATCGTTCGCAGGATAACCATAAAAATGAAGAACATTTTTATAGAAGCTTCGCACCGCGAAGTATTAACAAGTTCTCGGCGGTCTGAAATTGTCCGTAGGATCGTCGAGGCAACGCAAAAGAGTGTTCGGCTGCGGATTTCTGGGCCGAGTCGAGGAATCGCCTACGCGTTTCCCTAATTTATTCCATCTTATCTCACGTTCGAGTCCTGATTTTCAATTCGCGCCCCAGGGTCTCCACCAAGTCCTGGTGCAAAGTGTTTGGTGCGAGTAGACCGACACGGTCTTCCTCCTGCTCGCCGGTGTAGCCGGCTGCTTGAGCACTATCTACATGTAAATCTAATATGCGCTCGTGTATTCTATGAGCCTTCGTCGTAACGACACCTTCTCAAGGCGTTTGGGACGGTTCTCCCTTTGGGACGGCATCAAGCGTCGAAGCTAATGGGGTCATTGAAATATTCCGTGAGACGAGACGTCGCCGTTCAACGAAGAAAACTTCCGGCCGTTTAAAAGTGATGGATAAAATTACCCCATGCAAGTTTAATGAATGCGGCGGCAGTGGGACTCGGAAACGAATACGCGGGCTCTACCTTTCCTCGGCTGACGGAGGCGACCTTGCGACGGAACAGTTTCTCTACGGAATTAACGGAATTAACTCCTACTTATGATGGAAGACTATCCAATACCATCTTTGTGTTCCGGAGACTATTAAGCGATTCTTGTGGATTTTTATCCGGAAGCTGCACAACTTTTAACAAATTTTATTTCACGTCGGTTTTACGAAGATTATTTTTTTCTTTTTATTTATTGAGCTATGAAACCCCCTACGGGGTTATTAGCAATATATTTTGTAAGATATTATTACAAAATTACCATTACATATACAATATATTATACTATTATAAATAATATATATAATAATATTGTATACATATAATAAAATACTTATAATATAATAATAATAAATTAAAATAATATATATTATATGTAATAATATTATAACATGTATATTATAATATATATTATATATATTATATTATATTATGTTATATTATATTATATTATATTATACTATATTATAATATAATATATATTATAATATTATTACATATTACTTTGGATACATGAAACTTATCAAATACTGTATCCAACGCTTAAGGATGCATGTCGTGCTTTTTAAGGAATTTAGAAATTATTATATATATTATTAATAGTGGTTGAATGCATGGTTTACGTAAAAAGGCATCTACCGTGTAAGGAGGACGCAAATCAAGTCGATAAAGCTTACGTGTCATAGCATTTCTTTCGGAGTCATTTAGTGGGCACTGCCATATGACGTGATTTCAATCACTGACACTATGGATCATTAATAATATTAATGCGAGAAAGTGAGGAGGCCAGATTGTAATGATTTGCACATCTGCTGGTCCAGGAAACAAAGTCTCTGGCAAGGTTCTTGTGGGCAAACCATAGTTTCGAGCCCGGATTATAAAACAAGTTAAAGAACTTAACACCTTTGAATTTAGCATCTTCAAACAGTTGCTTCTCAGTTATCATATTTCTCGCTTGGATTTTAAAACTTTTAGAGAAACCTTCATGACAAATAAAAGTTTTATAACGCGAACGAAAATAGCATTTCTTCAGCTCTAACATCCTTGGATGCAAAACTCATTCGGTTAACGCTAAGTCCACCTTGCCAGGCAAAATGAACTGTTCCGCACTCCTTGTCCCAAAATTGTTGGAATCATAACGATATTTTTTTGATAGGAAACGATTGAATGAATTATTTACTTCGAGCATAAATTATAATGGAAAAGGGGAAACATCTAAATAAATACAGTCTTCTCTTTCTTACAAAACAACGCATATCAGTTGCTTGTAATGTTCGGTTAGATTTAGCGATAAAATGGGTTGGTGACAACGAGGATGAGCTCACTTAAAATTTGTGCAAATTGTTGCATCAAGAACCAATACGAGGCACCGCTGTAAATGTGTTAAAGAAAATTGGAAAACAGCTGCCTAAGTGGAATCAAACATCTGTTCATTTTTTTCTTACATCTTTTAACTTTCAAATCAATTGTGCATCCAAGAGATATTAAATGTTGCTTAATCTAAAACTTTTACAAATCTTTATCGCACTGCGAACATCGCCATAAATGCAATATTGTAGATGAAGGTGGCAAAATTCAAAGTATTGGGTTGGCAACTAAGTAATTGCCGATTTCAGTTATAGATGTCTCTCACTCCCATTTATTATGATATCCGTAAATGTTATATTATAAAATTATTATTATTATTATTATGTTATTTTTTATTATCTGTGAATGTTAGCAACTGGACAAATTGAATGCAGCGATCAAGGAAAAGCGAGCAGAATTGGTCAATCGTAAAGGTGTCATTTTCCAGCAGGACAATGCTAGGCCGCACACGTCTTTGTCCACTCGACAAAAATTGATGAATATTAGTTGGAAATTGATGTTACACCCACCATACAGTCCTGATCTCGCGCCATCGGATTACCACTTATTTCGATCCCTGGACAACTCCCTTCGTGGTAAAACTTTTAATGACGATGACGCGCTGTAAAATCTCACTTAACTCAGTTTTTGGCCGAAAAGGATCAGACTTTCGACCAGCGTGGAATTTTCAAGTTGTCAGAGAGATGGCAAAAGGTCATCAAACAAAATGGAAAATACATTACAGATTAAACTTCGTTCCAAGTAAAAAAAAAATTTTTATTTCATTGAACAAATCGGCAAATACTTAGTTGCCAACCCAATATTTGTCAATATCTTGGCGAAGACACTTCCAGAAATAGAATTATAGGTGTCTAACATGTTACCGGTGCTTCTTTTTAAATGAGCGAAGTGCGGCGAGCAAACCGCGACCGAAAGGACGTAGCATAGAAGAGTAATAGTTTTATTTAGGGGAGCGGGGAGGGGGGGGGGCAGGGTTCGTGTAAAATCTGCGAATGTAGAAACTGTCGTCGCTGTTTTCCCTTTCTTTTATAATTTCGCCCTTGTCCTAGGTCGTCTACGCCGCGAAAATCTTCTACGGATGTCTTCAAGTGGAATGGCAAGTAGCGTGGCTTATGACACGGCATTTACCATGGCAGAAGCGATGCTATATGCGAACCGATGCACGTATATGTTAGAGTAAGTGTGTTAATTGGGCGAATGCGTAGATGTCTGCTTGATAGTCAATGTATGCGCATGCTAATTCGATAAGCAAATGTATTCGAAAGCCACGAAATTTAAACTTTTGATACTAACATCGAAATTTAAATGTACCGTGATTTAGTGCCGGTGAGCGCAAACAAGAATCTTCTTTACAGATATATTTATGTAGGTGTGTATATGTTAATAACTTTTCGTTGTTTCTTTGCCAAATAATGGTAATATATGACGATATTGTTGTCGATGATTTTTGTTGAAATTATCAAGTACACGAAAAATATTTTCAAGGAATCAACTTTCATTTTTCCATCTGAAAAAAACGTAGTTGAAGATTGTAAGCGAAGAATATTTTTTGTATAATGGTGACTGGTTTTACACTTGACACACGTTTTCTAAACATTTCATTTATTAAGAGGCCCAAAGTTACTCTGACAGTCGTGATAAATAACTTTTTAACGAATCCTGCACACTGGAAGCAGAATTTATTGTTTATTGAGAACCTTCAGTTTTATAGTTGTAAAATACAGTACGTGGACTTTTATATATATGTAACAATTTAATCCATTAGCACCTACAGCACTTAATAATAAATCTAGAACTATAATAATAAATATTTATATATAATATAATAAATAAATAACTATAATATAATATAATAAGAACTATAAGAATAAGTATTATATATATATAATAAATATATATAATAAATCTAGATGCTTTATATTCCTTTTTCCAAGATGATAAGAATTTGTATATCAATAACTTTTCGAAAATTAGAAACCTAGATTTCAATTCTGGAATTGAAATACTATCCGAAGCCACTGCATTTCAAAATTAAGTATGCCGAATAATTATGTTTCATCGAGCTTCCCACGGGGTGCAATACTTTTGATCGCGAAGACCGAGTTCAATACTATTTTAGTACCAACACGTTCGTTGCCAACGACTTTTTATCTGGACCTTTTGTAAGCTAGATTTAACCACGTCGCATTGGCGCAGGCAACTGGAATATTCGCGTACCGCACGTCCCGGGGAATTTCCCCGGGTGGTATCGAGCTTCTATATCATTTCCATTGCTTCAATTTCGCCTGCTGCTCTTTGTTTTTCAATTTCGATGTTCCTCCCCTTTCCCGTTTCCTCCGTCCCTGCACCCCCCCTTCTCTCGCGGCCCCTCACCCCTTCTGTTTTTTTTCATCGTCCCATTTCATCCGCCGGAAAATTCCCCCGCGGCGATTATTTCCTCGCTTTTCCTGAAAGCTCATTCGCGAATCCGCCAGGTTCCGGCAGAAATTTGTTGAATAATCCGTTTAATTTTGCACCACCTTGTTCCAGAAGGGATTTACTAATGTCGGCTTGTAGCTCGATTCCAGAATATCGGATACAGTTCAATGTTGCACACGCTCGACGTATGTATAATAAAGTACTTCAAAACCGTCCCACGTTTCTCTGTCTCGAAAATGGTATTAATTAACGCGACTCGTTTTAATTCTAACGTCAAGGTCCATTAGTATTGTAGATAATGACTTATATTTTTGATGCAGCAGGTTGGTGATCGTTTCTAACAAGATTGCGGATCTTTCCGCAAGATAAAATTTTTTTCATTCAGATCTAAGGAACAGAGTGTCAATAAAAATATATTCCTTATCTTGATAATTTTCGTAAATCGAATATAACGAAGAAATATTCCCAAATTATGTCTTCGCTGTTTCGTCATAAATTCATCAAATCCGCGGTCTACTCCACGATTATTAACACACGCGACACACACACACAGCCGATTGAACAAAATAATTTCTAAGGAAGATTTTCCCTTAAAAATGTTTCCCTCCGGAAACTGTCGCATTAAAAAAATACGGCTGTATGGACAAAACGCAGTTGCTGAAATCAAAGCGCGGAACTATTGAAAGCTACTGGGATATTTTGATAATACGAGGATATTTCGTGCGTTTATCTCATGAAGTTCATCATTTCATTATATTTCGAAGTTCGTCTCTTTCAATATGTTAAGCCGATTTCCGCAGGATTTTCAAAAGGCAGATGATACGAATATGTGTAACGAGCAGAGTTTTTGTCGGACGTGCTTTTCAGAACTCTATGGCCTCGGCCAAGATAGCAGACGACTTAATGATCTGAGATAACGAGCCGCGACGTCTTGTCGCAACATCATCTGCAATCATTTCCTGCTCGAAGTGTTCGCGATTGCATTTGTTTTCGTTTTCTTGTCGCCGGTTGTCGCCGGAATGGTCGCTGATTTATGAGATCGCGTGGGTCCGCCGATAATTCTCCGTTTAACTTTTCTAAACCGCGAAGCGACGATTGGAGGAGGATATTCCCAACGCATTCGAGGAGTCGCGTGTTTACACGGACACGTACTAAATCCTACCATGAAATGGGGATTAGTAAAGCAAGCAGAGCGGCTGAAAGCGGTTCGGTATATCTCACGGTTGGCAATCGATAACGAGGTTGGGAATTATTCGGCAGTCAGTACGCCTTCTTTGGGATCAGCCATTTCGTGCACGAAGGATTATACATATACATACATATATATATTATTATATTATTATTATTATTATATATATAAATATATATATATATATAATAATATATATATTATTATATTATTATTATTATTATATATATAAATATATATTATTAATATATATATATAATAATATATATATTATTATATTATATTATATAATAATATATATAATATAATATGTATAATATTATTAGCCGTTTATTTTGAAAGTGGCTTAAGTCACTTTCCCGTAATGAAAAGTGGTGATTTTTTAATGTTTATACGAAATTATTTATACCGAGAAAAATATCAGTATCCTGAGATAGCAAATACAAGTAAATCTTCTCGAAAGTGAGCATCCATATTTTTAAACGTGTTAAAACGCAAACCCTTAAATATATCGACTTAAAAACAAAGTGACTTATGCCACTTTCAAAATAAACGGCTCATATATATCGGGAGCTCTACCAGGGTGAGAAAAGTGTGATCTGATTAGCCGCTGCATTGAACGCCCTCGTTGCTTTGATTTAATCGCGGCCGTACTTACTTCCTTCCTATTTGTGTTTCGGTTCCTTTATTATCCCGGCGAGAACGAATGTGCACGACGTTTAAGAAAGCCGGTCTCATTGTAACCGTGCCTGCTAAGTTCTTTCGTGAACACAATTAACACGTTGATAAGCATGACGTTTACATATAGCTGACGGAATTATTTGCCAAGATTGAAGAAAGCATTTTCGTGTTAATTCGTTTGGTATAAGTGTTCACAATCGTACATCTTCACTTTTCTTAACATTTTTCACATTGGTTGGCTAACAGCCAAATTGCTCCACAATGAATTAATCTGCGCGAGGATATATATGAATAAGCGAGAGCAGGATACCTTTCAATTTCATCTTTGTCTGTAGATTTGCTGCGAAAAGATTCTAAACATACATTTAGAGTATCTTGTCCTCTATTTAATATAAAACACTATAAAGACTAAAAATTACAACGTTTATTATATGTTTATAAGCGAGCGTTCTATACGATCTTTATCAGTTCGCGATATGATTGTATAACGTAAATTGTGTAACGTGTAAATGTGTATTAATTTTGTATACATTGCATTGTTCGTATCTTCATGTCAGATTCAATTAATTTTAACAAATTTTTTTTAATCTTGACAAAACTCTCTGCATAAACTGTTGCTTATCTCTAAAACCTAATTTGAAAATTCTCAACCAATGCTACTTCTTTAATTCGTACATTTCCTGTTCTTCTCGCAACTAATTACGTTCGGACGAAAGGTACCATTTTTTATTTCATTAATTCCGACACAATTTCTCTCCGAGACTCGAAAACAAATTATGAGTACCATCTTTTATTTAAACTAAAGTTTGTTAGAATGTACTACTGGATGGAAGAGAATGATTAAAATAGTTGTTACTATAAATTTTAAATTGTAAAATAAATAGTCCGGATTGTGTATAATTTTTTACTGGTGCCGGTGCAATAGTCAACGTGATAATCCGTTGATCAAAGACAACATCAATTCACCGATTTCTTATTAAATACATTAGCTGTGCCTGGAAAAGAACCGAAGGATTCGGATCGAGGATCGATGATACCGCGCCACTGCAATTTAGTGCACGGATCAGGAACACACGAGGTATCCGTGGTCACTTCAGCCTTCGTTCCACTGGCAACTTCCTGTCCAGGCAGCTGCCAACGATCCGAAATTTCGACCGCTGGATTATGTCCAACGCTTTGAACAGATTCGATTCGAACGTCGCGCTCAGTCATGCAACGTGACATTATGCTAATTTCATGGTCATTAGCTGGTCGCGGGGATACCCGAATCAAGCCAAGTTAAATCACGAATAATTACAATTCAACCTGAAACGCAGGTCCACGAGCGGACCCTTCGATCAGACGTTCTGGCCACGAATGGACAAGAATAGTTAATAAAAGCAATGTTGTCTGGATTTTCGCGGGATGGCGATGATCGTTTTCTGATCGTTTTCTCGCTGATCCAGACACAACGGCCACCAAGATCGATCGATCTTCTTTTGGATTCTCGTCTCGTTGTTGTGCTGATTTATTTAACTACTTTTTACATCTGATTGCTCCGACGTATTTTCATATAAAATCTTCGTTGACTACATTAGGGCGATCTCTAAAAATAAATCCCCACCATTTTTAGAGAAATGAGAAAGATCTTCTTGAAAGAGATTTCAATCGATTTCGAATCGTAATATGATTTTTATAAAACGACATGATGTATATTGCTCGTTGCATAGTTTGTAGTAAGTTGTTTTTCTACGTATGTTAATTAATCACATAGACGAATTACATCTCTGCGAGCAGATTGAAAAATCAAGTAGGTTCGTACGAATTGGATCAACTTAGCTAATAAATTATCATTCACTTTGCTAAGTGACTTACGAGTAGGCTGCAGATCTTTATGCAAAATAAAAATTATCTACATCGATTGCCAGACATAGGAGCCAAGCACAATATTTTTGCGTTCTTTAATAATTTCAATAATTTTGTTGTTATTATCATCGTTATTATTACTATTATTATTATTATTATTATTATTATTACTATTATTATTATTATTACTATTATTATTACTATTATTATTATTATTACTATTATTATTACAATAATTTTAACTATTATTACTATAATTACTACTATTATTATTACTATAATTACTACTATTATTAATACTATTATTATTACTATTTTATTACTATTATTATTACTATTATCTCACCGTAATTTTTTACATAGAAATTACAGTTGCTAAAAAAGCTTGGACGTGGTACGACGAGGGTCAGATACTCAACAATATATATATATATTTGCATATAAATACATAATTACCAAAGTGTGCAGATACGATGCGCGTGGCTCGCGAACGCGCTCGCATAAAACAATCACAATTCCTACAACAACGCCCTCCTCGATCTGGAACAAAAGTGAGAGTATCAGACGCCTCGCGCAATTTACGCTGCGTGCTGCATTGATCGAAGAATAGAAGTTCCATAGACGAGATCCTTTAGTGCTGGCCGTAACGTAAAGTGGAGTAAGTTATGGTTTATTCTACGAGGCCATTGTAATTCTTTATTTTTCCTGCCGCGTTACAGGGAATAATAGTACGCGGCTCCGTTAATCCGGTAGCTATCATCCGGGCGGTATCCCGGTGAACAGTACACAGGTAGTTTCTGCATTCGCGTAACCACTAAACTGAACGTAAAGCTCCAACATTACGGCCCCGGCGGAGTCGCGTGTGTTTCACGCACAGTGAGAAGACAAGCCCTGGACGTCTTTAATGATTCTGCCGGGAAGGTGTTAAAGCTGTTTACGGCGAATAAAAAACGCAACAGAAGTGCGCATTCGCGACGCGGCTAGGGCCCGTTCTCGCAGCAGCTAACAGCAGCAGCGTCTTGAAAGGTTGTCGGTGTGCTGTGCCGGTGAATGCACGCGCACGATTATTTCTATTATTTATTTCCGCTCAAGAACACGTTACACATCAGACGGTGTTACACTCCATTAAACAAAGTGAACGCTGCAAGGATTTCACATGACGTGGACAGTTCACGTTTCCCTATTTCTGAGAGAAGCGTCGTCGGTGTCGAGCTGAATAGTTTATGATGCCTACGTAAACAAAAAACGATGCTTCTTCTTGCACGTTAGAGGAACATTATACTGGATAAGAGGCTCGTGTATTAACTGGTGTATTAGAGAGAGAGAGAGAGAGAGAGAGAGAGAGAGAGAGAGAGAGAGAGAGAGAGACGGGGGAATATGGGGGACACGATACTAAATGACGTCATTTTGTCGATATGAATCTGTTCTTCAAGATTGAAAGGATTTATATTAAAGGGACTTCAACTGTAAATTATGTTTCGACTGGTGTTTCGTTATGAAAAAACTATGTAACTACTTGCAGCAGCGGTTGTTACTCTTTCAACAATATTTACAAATTTTTACAACGAGGAATAGTCAAAATTAGTGGTAACATAGAGCCTTGTATGCAATTGTGCATAAAAAAGCACTCTTATGGCTACTTCGATTGCAGTCATTTTATTTGTCTGAAACAAGAAGAAAACAGAAGATGCGTTTGGCTATTGTAGATACCAAAAAGGAAGACAAATTAATAATCAATAAGTCAAATATTGACATCAATAAGTCGAAATATCGATTTTTGTTTGTTTTTACCTGTAGCAGGCTAAAAAGTGGAAAAAATAATGATTTTGACTTGGGCCATGAATCGACAGATAATAAAATAATAATCGAAAAAGATGTAGAAAACACATGATCAAATTTTATGCATTTACGACGTGTTCAGAAGAATTGATATTATTTTTATTTCATTCTTACTATTTTATTGTTAGGAAACGTATTCAACACAGGTTCTTTCGTTTACTTTAGATTGCTTAATGTTTTCCTTATCTTTAACGATGCAATACATTTTCTAGTTGTAAAAATTAGTGGTAAAAATTACTAGTAAGGAAAAGTACTAGTGGTAAAAATTACGAACATTGTGTTCATTAAACCTTTTTCTTGATTTAAATGTATAGACATTTTTTTCTTATTAACATCAATTCTCTATCATTCAAATTTGCAACAGACTCAAGACAAAAACAAAGATGATAAAAGTCACAATAATTTGAGAACGATGAGAAAGTCATTTTACAACAAATGCAAGGAGATACACTAGCTAACCGGGATGAATAAAAATTCTCCAATGAATTGGTTATGTTTCATTTTTCTTTTGCTTTCTTTTTATAAAGAAGGATTTCAAACACTGTTTGTGAAATGAACTTTTGCTGCCAGAGGATGGAAATTTATTTTCTGTATTTTTGGACGATTCTATATTTCATGTATTTTTCTACGACAGTCTCAGGCGATTAACATGTAAACCATTTTTCGGAACACGATGATAAATCTCACGGATGTTTTCCGATGAAGATAGTGGTAATTAATGAATTATGAACACTGGTGAAATCGACCCACGTCAGACTTGCACCAAGACCGGATATCGCAGCCACGAATATCTCTATTCTATGTTCGAAAGACTGCGCCACAAATGAGAAAAATGAATTCATCGAATAGCTCATTAGCGCTGAGTGCGAAGGATGGGCCATATATGATAATTTTGGAGCATTTTATAGCTGCTTTTCAACTGGTGGACCGCCAAAGAAGTGCTTGCTTGTGAAACTTCAATGATATTGATCATCTGTCGCTATTTTTAATTACTTACCTGCTTTACATTAGCAATCAGAAATTATTGAGCGTATATGTAAATTGGGAAGAGCCTGTTAGTATTACCGCCGCATTTTAACGGTAATTATTAACTTAATTTATAGTCATATGCATCAAATTAATATACGATTATAAATCGAATAAATATATGGATGAATTAAAAATGACCGAATATACACATATTACCGAAACAGATATATTCATAAAATATAATATCATTTGGTTATTAATAAATAGTCAAATGTATTCCAGAATGCTGACATTTTTTTAATATCTAAATACCTTTCACCTTTCTAATTTCGAGGATGTTTAAAAACTAAACTGTGTTCTTGAAAAATTCATTTCTATCGCTAATTTTGAATGCGACATTTTCACACTCGCATTTATATTAACAGTCTTCATTTATTAAAATTTTTCAGAAGCGAATTTATTTTGGAAACGGTTAATTGACAAAGTAATATTTCATTTCTTTGGAAATGAAGAACAAAGAAAATCTACAGTGACTCGCATTAATATTCCGACACCTTTTAAAACATAATAATAATAAATTTTTAAGAAGGGGACGAAATGAGTTGTATCTTTTCGAGATGTTAGAGATATGTACAAAGTTTTATATATTATCTATATTATATTATATATTATATATTATATATTATATATATTATCTATATTATATATTATATATACTATATATTATCTATATTATCTATATACGGTATTTACAATATTGTCCGCTAAAGCATCGCCATTGTCTCGCCGTATCGTTCACTTGTTTTGTGCAGCGTAGGCGACGGTGAAAAACGAGCAGCTCCAGTTATAAACGGATAATACTGTGCCATTAATAAATATAAGAGTCGATATTATTCACTTCGAACTAACGTCAGAAATTTAAATTATTCAAGGATACGATCTAATACAGTAATAATTAAGTGGAGCAGGGATAGAGCCCAGGACTGAGACTGCGATTACATTTTAAGACGGCGGTAACTGTTCACTTAATAATTACTAGATCGGGTTTTCCTTAATTACATACGACTCCCATGTGGCGGCGTTGCATACCTGATCGTTCAAGGAACCAAACCCTCAGAGAACGCTCGTAATGTACTGCCGCCCACCCATAAACCTTGGATAGAAAATTCGACTTTCCAACTTCACGCACACAATTGTACAGGCTGTTCGCCCAGATTTTCCTAAACCTTTTTCTAGATTTTCTGTGTAAGTATATGCTTTCGAAAAGTATGCCTACCAAAGAGTATTGTTGGATTCGAGTCTCTGTATTCGTAAATGTTGTTGAAAGACTAACAAATATACATATGAAAAACGTCGAAGCAAAAAATTCCACAATTTCTTTATGAAAAATATACCAAACGAAAAACAAAGAAACACGTTTCAGAATATTCCCTTAACATGAAAATACGTTCTCTATGCAAGATTATAGAATGAAAACTAGCGCGCGCGCGTTTATCAACTTTTAAATACTCTTATTAAAATATATATTAAATATTAAACTATAATATTAATATAATTATAATTATAATAATTGTGAACTATAATATATATTAAATATCTTATTTAAATGCTCTTAAAATAGGAGTAAACATCGCTATAGTCATAGTTTCGCTGTATCTTTACTTTTAGCCACTTTGATGTCGATTGTACGTACAAATGATACAACATTCTGTTTGACACAATTTGTAAGCAGTAAATTTTTCTCGCGTCAAAAGAGATGGGAAGAATCAATTCTTCTTTTTTTTTTGGATCATTTCAGCTTAATCGTACATTCTCTTTTCGCGATACCGTATCCAATGCATCACTGAATAATTGGGTGCCTGTGAGTGGCCGAATTTAACAATTAATTCTTACCGTTCTGTACGATTCACTTTGGAACTCACTGATTTATGGAGGAACCTTTTGCGCGCATTTATACTTTCGCGATTCTAACACAGTTCGGATTCCACACGTTGCAGAGATTACTGTGCAAGGGATCCGTAGAAAATTTGTACCTTTGCAACGAATTTAGCCCGGATTCTCTAACATGGGTTCCAAGTTCGGACGAAATGTAAATGAATGAGCTTCCTGAAGAAGTAAAGACTTTGACATATTCATTTCACAATTAATTCTATTTTTGGAAAAATGTGGTTCTATGTATATCGACAGATTTGAAATTCTTGAACGATTGATTTTAGGCACTTTCGGACAATCTATAAAAGACTTTGATAGACAGCAGATTACATTAAATTCTCCCAAATTCCTCCTCAGCTTGTAACGAGAAATGAAGAATTTTGGAGAAGAAGATACGATTATTCGAGCCTCGTGGCTCGTTTTTATAGTCGCCGATAACGTTAACGATTATAAAAACGAATGATCGCATTTCCACTCTTCCAAAATTGTCCATTTCTGTTTACAAGCTGAGAAACAATTCGAGGAAATTTACTGTGCATTAATATCCGATAAAAATGATCGTTAAGTTACTTAATTAAGTGACTTACTTGTCGTAAATGTTTGAAGATATTGTAAATGTCACCCTCTTAAGCGATCATCGGACATTTTTAGAGATCACTCAAGGATTGTTGCAACAGTAATACTTCGGAAACATTTTCATAATTTAACGATTATAAGAATAAAGTAGCCATTACTTTTACCATAGTAAGAAGAGCGTGTTTTAACTTAACTTCACGCGTTACGTTTATATGTAATATATGGTGAGAACAGACCTGAGCCAGGCCTAATGCGGATTTTGAATATTGTCAATTCGAAGATGATAAAATCTAACAGAACGTGCCATCACAGTTTTGACATTTCTTCGTTCATGCGTCAATAAATGAGCCGTTTATTTTGAAAGTGACATAAGTCACTTCACCGTAATGAAAAATGGTGATTTTTTAAATGTTTATACGAAATTATTTATACTGAGAAAAATATCAGTAATCCTGAGATAACAAATACGAGTAAATCTTCTCGAAAGTTAGCATCCATATTTTTAAACGTGTTGAAACGCAAACCCTTAAATATATCGACTTAAAAACAAAGTGACTTATGCCACTTTCAAAATAAACGGCTCATATATTATTCAGCCAACTCAGCAGTATATTCAACAAGAAGGAAGCAAATTGTATTATCTCATGACTAAGAATTGGGCATACTAAAATAACACGTCAGTACATACTCTCTAAAAAAAACAGAGAAACCAATTTGTAACAACTGTAACACTGAGCATAATGTTAAGCACTAATCCTAATTGAATGTCCAGTATACAACAATATCAGGAAAAAAGTAAAAATGCCTAATACCATCAAAGAATGTTCGTACAAACAAACAGCAAAAGTTATGTCATACTTAGAAGATTCTAAATTGTTTAGCGAAATTATATAGCTTAGATTAAGAATAAATGAGCCGTTTATTTTGAAAGTGGCATAAGTCACTTTACCGTAATGAAAAGTGGTGATTGTTTAATGTTTATACGAAATTATTAATACTGAGAAAAATATCAATAATCCTGAGATAACAAATACGAGTAAATCTTCTCGAAAGTTAGCATCCATATTTTTAAACGTGTTGAAACGCAAACCCTTAAATATATCGACTTAAAAACAAAGTGACTTATGCCACTTTCAAAATAAACGGCTCATATATTATTCAGCCAACTCAGCAGTATATTCAACAAGAAGGAAGCAAATTGTATTATCTCATGACTAAGAATTGGGCATACTAAAATAACACGTCAGTACATACTCTCTAAAAAAAAACAGAGAAACCAATTTGTAACAACTGTAACACTGAGCATAATGTTAAGCACTAATCCTAATTGAATGTCCAGTATACAACAATATCAGGAAAAAAGTAAAAATGCCTAATACCATCAAAGAATGTTCGTACAAACAAACAGCAAAAGTTATGTCATACTTAGAAGTTTATAAATTGTTTAGCGAAATTATATAGCTTAGATTAAGAATAAATGAGCCGTTTATTTTGAAAGTGGCATAAGTCACTTTACCGTAATGAAAAGTGGTGATTGTTTAATGTTTATACGAAATTATTAATACTGAGAAAAATATCAATAATCCTGAGATAACAAATACGAGTAAATCTTCTCGAAAGTTAGCATCCATATTTTTAAACGTGTTGAAACGCAAACCCTTAAATATATCGACTTAAAAACAAAGTGACTTATGCCACTTTCAAAATAAACGGCTCATATATTATTCAGCCAACTCAGCAGTATATTCAACAAGAAGGAAGCAAATTGTATTATCTCATGACTAAGAATTGGGCATACTAAAATAACACGTCAGTACATACTCTCTAAAAAAAAACAGAGAAACCAATTTGTAACAACTGTAACACTGAGCATAATGTTAAGCACTAATCCTAATTGAATGTCCAGTATACAACAATATCAGGAAAAAAGTAAAAATGCCTAATACCATCAAAGAATGTTCGTACAAACAAACAGCAAAAGTTATGTCATACTTAGAAGTTTATAAATTGTTTAGCGAAATTATATAGCTTAGATTAAGAATAAATGAGCCGTTTATTCTGAAAGTGGCATAAGTCACTTTACCGTAATGAAAAGTGGTGATTGTTTAATGTTTATACGAAATTATTAATACTGAGAAAAATATCAATAATCCTGAGATAACAAATACGAGTAAATCTTCTCGAAAGTTAGCATCCATATTTTTAAACGTGTTGAAACGCAAACCCTTAAATATATCGACTTAAAAACAAAGCGACTTATGCCACTTTCAAAATAAACGGCTCATATGGTGAGAACAGGCCTGAGCCAGGCCTAATGCGGATTTTGAATATTGTCAATTCGAAGATGATAAAATCTAATAGAACGTGCCATCACAGTTTTGACATTTCTTCGTTCATGCGTCAATAAATATTCGTGCAGCTTGGTCAGGCACTCACTATCGGCTGATATCATGTCCCTTGGCTTCATCAGCTTGAACTTTCTGAGCATGATTGATCGGCCGTAAATGTTGTCTTGAATTCCGTGCAGTTTTGTAGTTCGCTTTCAGCTTCATTGCGGACGACATAGTCTTTTTATTTTTTTCTTTACCGAATCATAATCAGAACGGCTTTGATCGCGCAATACATGCATACATCGCCGGGAGACACTCGTCTCGGCTAACGAACGCATAAAGACACCAATCAAAGGATCGAATCGTTTTTATAGCTAGCCGCGCGCGGTCAAAATAAAAACGCGAACCGAAATGGTCCCCTAAGCGAAACGAGTTTTCGGCAAAGTGGTCGCGTATAAATCATCTCGAAAATCGAGACCAGTCGGAATCGCAAGGCGGTGCGCGCAGACACGCGATCAGAGCCGCCGCGGTCGGCCGTCATTGAAAGTCATTCGTCTTCCTCGCGGCGAGAACCGGCTACGATGGGCACACTTATCTCGCTTATCAATGAAAGCAACCGGAAGATCCGGCGGAGCAGTGCCAAACGATAGGATAGATGTGAATCGAATGATGGATGCGCGCCGAACGTTTTGCATTCCTCCTTTCCCACATCACTTAAACTTGAGGATATATCACTTGCTTAACCACTCGCCCCCCCCCGCCCCACGTTTTGCATTTCGGTCCACGACGTCTCTATGGATTGATTTCATTCCTCCGGATTAAGAAGTATCCGGTCTCGGGAGCGTCGTTAACGATTTCTTCGATCAGCGAGCCCTAATTGCAACCACCGTCGGCATCTCTTAGTTTGACAATCCTGCTGATAAATGGGTTCGCGTCGTTTCGTGATTAACCCCCATGCGGACGTTATTTACAATGACGTCGGCGGCGTTTTAGATCACTAATAGACTGCGGATGTTTATGCGAATGCATATTTTTTTTAGGAAGTAAATATACCAATGGGACCTGGACAGAAATTTATGTCGTGATCGGGTGATTCCAATGTGAATAAACATAGTTATTTAGTAGTGAACTGCGGATATTTATGCGACGTAACAATGTTGTACATCGGTTCGAAGGAAGAGAATAAATGATTATTCCGTTAATTAATATTTATTATGAGTAGATAGTGCATACCTTTTTAGGACATGAGTATACCAATGGGACCTGGCCAGAAATTTATGTCATGATCCTAATGCGAATAAACATAGTTATTTAGTAGCGAACTGCGGATATTTATGCGACATAACAATGTTGCACATCGGTTGGAAGGAAGAGAATAAATGATCGTTCCGTTAATGAATATTTATCATGAGTAGACATCAGCTTTTATGCACTTTTTCTTCACAAAAACAGATCGAACGAAGAAATACATTTTCGTAGAACTCCGATTGCACAAAATTCACTCGGAAGATTATTATTTTGCATAAAGATCTGCAACCTTGTTGTGAGATTTATATTGCTAGGATCAGTTGCTATTTTTGCAAATTATACTTTCCATAGAATGGTGATATTATTCTTAACTGTACCAACTGAACTATTAAATTCTGAATTCTATTCAATATTCATTCTCATTTATGAACGTTTTCAACGTAAAAACTGGCACACGTCAATCATATTTTAATTTCAGGTCATCCCGAATGGGGATGTACTCCCGATCGAGTACAAAGTTAATATTTAAACACTCGTGCACGTCTAAAAATTCGACGAACTGTGTTCCGTTCATAGCTTCGTGTTTCGAATGTCACATTAAACAACAATATGGTTAGAGAGAAATCAATAATATTGCTGTGTACACACATAAAACTTTCCTTTTCCAAAAAATGGCTCATCGATGGCAAACATTTAATTTATTTACAAACTGTACCTCGAGCAGCAGTTATGTCTGATTTTTCTTCATAGAACGGCCGATATAATGGGCGCCTTAAAAAATATAACTGCGCTAATAAAGAGGTATAGGACTAATGTTAATAAAATAAATTAGATTGGAAATCTGTCTGACTAATAATATTTAGACAGTATATTATATATATATATATATATATATATATATATATATATATATATATTTCATAATAATAATAATAATTACATAATCATAATATAATAATAAAATATATATATATATATTTCATCATAATATAGTAAACCTATTCTTATATTTCGTAACTTTGCGAAAGCAGTGAACGTCGAAAGACCCGCGGTTTACTTAAGGCATTTGTGTAATCAGAGTGGGGAGAATTGCTATTGTGACTGGTAGTGTATCTCGCCTAACTCACCAAAATCTCGCCTTTAGTCGTCGTATTTGATCCCGAAACTGTAGGAACCGGCGAAGAAAAGCTTTTTCGTCGGAAAGGAATGGCCACGAGCCAGGAGCCTGATGTGTTTACCGACATAACAAGGTCAGTTATTCCAACCACAAGAGCAGGGCGCGAGCATTCGCGTTATCGGCTTATCGAATTACACACTTCTTATACTAATTACATTAACTTTTGCATAAAACTCGCCCCTTTTACCGCAGTGTAAAGCGCGAAGATTCTGCCGGAATTAATCCAGCGTACCATGTTTAATTACAACGTGACGCGAATACTGTTTTATTCGATCTAAAAGGATGTCGAATTGTTCGCTGATCATTACGCTGGAAAGTGGCATGATTCGTGAAATCATTGATCCTTTATTAAATCGTTAATCGCATTAATTCTGAAGTGAATAATGTTTCTATCGGAAACAAATGTAAAACGGTGGAAGCTTTCGAGACATTGTGAAGTACAATTATTTTATTTTCGATTTATTCGCATTCTCTGGATAAGAAATACTTTTTATAATAATGATGAACAAAAAGAACACTAGATTTACGCAACCCGTCAAAATGACGGGTTACTAATTTTTGAATTTACGATCATTCGTATCGTAAAGATACGTTTATGAGCTATTTATTCAATTTATATGTCACTTACGGCAAATGTTACACAATAACACTTGTTCAAAATCAGAGTAAATGTCTTATTGTTACTTTTACAAACTAATGTAAAACAGCTGTTTTTTGTGCTCCGTAAATTTAGCGTTAACTAATAGATGGGTCGGTGTTCAATGTACCGGCAAAATAAAATGTTCAGGAGAATAATATTTCATAAATGAAAATAGGAATACATGTACTGTTATCTCACACAAAGGCTTTCCTTGTAATCGCTCGCATGACTTACGAAATTATGCACGGCACGGACGTTTTGTTCTCAATCGGTTTAGCGAGTCCCGGATATCGAGAACGAAATCGAATATCGTCCGTCCCGAATTTATTCCAAGAAGAATGCAAATTCAACGCGACCAAAAGTTTCGATCCTGATAAATACGTGTATGCTTCAACGGCGGACATTTATACGACCTAAGATCCTAAAAGCAGACTCTCTACAAAACCAAGCACCTTTCCGGTTGGGAAAATGAGCTCGCTAAGATATTAAATATAATGAACCTTATTTTTGGCGTTTTTCCAAGGCTAGAAAAAACGAGAAGTGTCACTGTAGAGCTAAAAATGTTCGCAACAGAGTATTTAAAAATGCTAAACAACAGATAAATCCCTGGACAATAATAAAACTGAAATATTTGATGATAATTCAATTGTTTTATTTGCCACTTCTTATATTTTGCCTTGATCCCTGTATTTTCAATGTTTTGTATGGCGGAGAATAATGCGTTCGATTATTATCACGCTGGAGGACTTCCCATTTGCAAAGGTTGAAACAGCAGTGAAATAATGCTAATAGCCTTCGAAAATATTAGTTCCCGAGAGATGCGTGGACAATTAGGTTGACAGCTATATCGCCTACCCTCTGTAAGCCCCTGATAATGCCGTATCATCCATTCCACTTTATAAGCGCGTGACAGTGCTTTTCCAATACACGTTTTATAAGAGCAGTTTTTCATCTGTTCGTAGCACGATTAGGGTGGAAATCCCCGAAATTGCCCAGCCTATATTTAAGTGAGGAATTTCCCTGTTGGCCTGTCGCTACGCGGCTTAATCCCCCGCCAACATCCTTTCGCGCTATGTCAATTTTTATGAGGATATTTTTCGGTTCCCGCACCCTTCAACTACCTGCGACTTTTGCTCCCCTCGAAGCTACTTGGCAATTGCACCGGATCAACGCGACGATTCATGTCTCTTTTTATCGCAATTAAAAAGGCCGAGATAATAGTCCGCCGTGAATGTATTGCAGGCCATGTTTTTTCTATCAAAAATCAAAATTAATGTGACAAATATAATTAGTCCTTTCGTACAAAATTATATAAATATATAAAAGATAGAAACCGATCTGGCTCACGCCGATCTGAACTCAAATCATGTAAGATATTAAAAGTCGAACAGACTTAATAATCAAGCTACTACACTTAATTTAATTCTTAATTCAACATCGATATGAACTCTCCAAAAATATTATGCTGTTATCCCTAAGGTAATTTATCTACTTATTTTTAATAAACAATCACATTTAATACATAAAAATATGATAATAATTCTCTTTAAAGTTATTTAAATTTAAATATCTTCCCAATAAAATAAATATATTATAATTTATTATTATATTGATACTAAAATAATAAACTTATGTATGTAATTTTAAGTGTAAACATTATCTATAGAGAACTTTTAACATGAAAACATGATAAAAATAAGTATTATTGATGAAAATCAAATAAAAAACGCAATTACTTACTTTTCTGATTGCTTTTCTACTTCATCCGGTCCTGCATTTTAGTTCTTTAACGCTAAAAACATATTTATTTAAAAATCCTTGCATTTATGAGGACTCTTCCTTAAGAAACGATTCAATAAACTGCTATGTTCTAGCTTGCAAAATAATAAAAATAGCAACAAGTCTGAATAAATTCAGACTCTTCATTTTTCTACACTTTAGTATTAAAATTTACAAAGCTCGATAGGTTCAGTGTTAATTACATCTTTCATTTGAATTATTAATATTACCATTTAATTCTTGTTAACACGTGACAGGCAGTCTGAATTCCATCAGCATCGATGAGCACGTATTTTAATTATATCCATTATCAGACTGCAGATCTTTACGTGAATTAAAGATACTGAATATTCCTAACGATTAAAATTAATCAATGATTCATAATCACCGTAGAGAATTTGTCTATAATTATGAGGTGCAATTGATTAAACCTTAGTTATGATTTGCGCGCTGCGAATGCATAAAATCTGCATCTATCGACTTTCGTAATCACAAAAGCTTTGCTCGAACATCTGCAGTGCCATCGTTGCCAAACTTTTCATTATCTATATTTTAATATCGTAGATTTTTGTGGGCACTCGAGCTATTCCAAATTTGCCACTATTGAGATTGGAGAAGTGTTACGCACGAAATTCTGCATTAAATCATTCTGGAATTCGCAGCGTGCAGACGATCTCGTGCGATTCACTTCGACGTAAACTTTTTCCTCGATGCGGAGTTTCAATAATGCAACTTGCTTTTTATTTCGTACACTGTAAATAATGTTAACGCGTTAATAATGAAACGTACAACAACCATTATTATTGAAGAAGGAATTTCACCGAAAGCTTTTACAGTTTTTTCTTTCTAGTAGCGTCCACTGATATTTATTTTTGAATTTGTAACTTATGCGCTTTCATCAATCGGTTGAATAGTAATTACATTCGAAAACTGCGACGTCCGTTATTATCCTCGGTTGATAATATTTGTGTTCGCTGATGTTTCCATAGTAATGCCAACATGATAATAAATAATCACGTTTGATTCATGGATAGAATTTCTGTAAAGTGTTAAATTTGAATAGTTTGGATCGGAATTTATTGCGAATTTAAAATGTGCCACGTTATTTTAATGTCAATCGAGCAAACCGTAAAATGCGAAACACTTTTATTAGATAGTATTCTCGATAAAAATCATTGCGAAAAACAGTAAGAAAATAATTAACTGTTTTATCAGTATCAGCAACATATAGAAAATCAATGTTCGACAGCGAAGCAACACGGTCAATGCATACTCACAATATTAATATTAATATCGTAAAAATTTGTTTTACCGTTATAAAAATAAGAAGTACAAGAAAAAAGCTACATTTCACGATGCAGTTAAACTTAAATTTGTAGATCACTTGATTGCGGATCTTTATAAAAAATAAACATTATCTACATCGACTGCAACAAACGCGAGTTGAATAAATATTGATTTTTATTCCGAATATTTTTAATCAGTTCGAATTAATCTGACAGCATTGTTAAATTTATTCCCTGTATTTACTGTTCTGTATTTTACCGAGTCAGTTCAATCATAAATGCATAAAGATTCACGATCTATTCATTGCAATTAAACAATCCAGAGTTTAAAACAATCCCATCTTACATCAAGAAATACTTAATTCGTCGATAATTTCTCATGCTAACGAAGTGTATTCAATTATACGATATCGTTATCTTCGAACACTTTCTCGCTCGTTCCTGTCTCGATATTGGTTTCGCTGTGGAGAGCCGGCTAATGAAGAAAAATATCCGAATTCAAGAAGTCTGTATTTCACTTTCGGCAATCTCGAATCTACAACGTCGTCGGTTCGATTGCTCCCTAATAGACAATTAGCGTTGACGAAAAGAAGCCGGGGACCCTATTTCGAAATACATTTTCGTGGAAGACCGGCTCTTGTTAATACCGAGTAATCCTCTATCCACAAAATTCCTTGTAGTCGTGATAGCTCCTCGAGCACCTCCGGAACCTTCTTCGTGCAGGATCCATAGCGGCAACGGGTATCAAGATACTGGCGTAATTTATGCGACAGTCGTTTGTTCCACTCCTGTCGCCCTGGCGATAGTGGGCCAGGAATACGCTTTGCTTATTTCTACGTCGCCATATCCGAATTCGTACTAGGCACCCCTGCAGGTCCTACTTCGATTCAATTTTCGTGCCATGATTGGAGAGCATCTGAAAGTTCATCTTCCCGCGTGTACCATGGTTCCATTCTGTATTTATCGATAAACAAATGCCTCGTTTATAAATTAGTAATGCATTTATAGGGATTTATTCTTCTATTTAATTCTTTGTTGTATGAGCCGTTTATTTTGAAACTGGCATAAGTCACTTTTTCAAAAAAATCGAGTTAATAGTAACACTAATTACAATCGAACGGTATCTTTTCATTTTAGAAAAATTTGCAATCAATAAGTTGAGAACTATTGAGATTTATTCGAGAGAAGTTTTGCTAATTAACGGTATAACAAACATGTTTATTTTGAAAGTGGCGTAAGTCGCTATACTCAGGAAATTAATTGCGGGGCTTAGTGTAAAAGAAATAGAAACGTATGATAAGTGTGTGTGAAGTATTGTTTTGAATTATTTTCAGTATTTTTAAAAAAGTTGTGATTATTGGACTTATTTTTATCAGTGCAAGAGAATAGTGCAGTTTTGTAAATTATATTATAATGATGCGGCGGCTACCTCCAGACCCGCCAGCAGATGGCAATAAAATGTTTTATAAACTAACTTTAGATGAAAAAGATGAATTTCTAACTTTGGATTTGTCACCAAAAAGAGGAAGACCTAGGCGTTATTCACAAATAGAAATGGATCCGTTATACGCTGAATCTCGTCCTGTTTCTTCAGCAAAATACAAAGACACGATGGACTTGCTTAATTATATACCCCCAATATACCACAGTTATTTCAAAAATTTGAAACAAAACACGATTTCCGAGGACTTAATCACTCCTATTGATGACGAAAATTAAATTGAACTGGTGTATTTGCATATAAATTACTTATTCTTATGTTTCAAAATGTACCAATTATTTTTGTATTTTATGAATATTAAAATAAAAAATACTTCAATCAAACCTTTATATTAAATATGTTCATGGTATAAATTATTATTATGTATGTAATTTATTCAACAATTTTAGTAAATCACTGACCTTTCAAAACATCGCTTCGGTAAAATAAGTCGGACAAAATTAATATATGTCAGTCATTTTTCTAAACTATTTACTTTGAAAGTGGCATAAGTCACTTTACCGTAATGAAAAGTGGTGATTTTTTAATGTTTATACGAAATTATTTACACTGAGAAAAATATCAGTATCCTGAGATAACAAATACAAGTGAATCTTCTCGAAAGTTAGCATCCATATTTTTAAACGTGTTAAAACGCGAACCCTTAAATATATCGACTTAAAAACAAAAGTGACTTATGCCACTTTCGAAATAAACGGCTCATATATTTCTTTTTAAGTAGTATTGTTCAGGTACTCGAACTGTCCAACAGCGTTTCTTTCAACAACAGTCTTCGTGGCTGCAACATTTTATGCAACGTATTTTCCTTTGAAAAAAATGAACGAAATGATTGAAACAGGAAATTCAAACATTCTCTGAACGCGAAGTTACGCGTAATAATTTTACGTAACAACGTACAGAATATTGATTGTATTCTTTTTACGAAAATTAAATCGTAACGAACGTGTTAAGATAAAAACGTTCATAACATATATATATATATATATATATATATATATATATATATATATATATATATATATATATATATATGCAATAAATAATGAAATATCAGAAGCACTGGTGAAAATAATTCGAATAACGTTCTTTTTATCTATTCTATTTATTTACGAATATAATGTTAGCTTTTAAGCACGATCTCGTCAAAGGTAATTTTAATTCAAGTAATTCACATCTTATTTGAATTTCGTTTGCATTTTATAGAATTTTTCGTTTTGCTATATTTATTCTTGCTTCGTATAGACACTAAATAAACTGGAACAATTAATTAAGTTGATATCTTGTTTATCAATCCAACTAAATTTAGATGGAAACACAGAACTCGGTTGAATTGATTTTTTAAGATCACTGGATTTCATAAACTGTGTTACATTGTGTAAATAATCGGAACTGGTTAAGGAAAGCGACTCGATCAACGGCGATGGAACGCAATCTAGATACTAAGAAAATACGAGATTCATATTCTCCTAAAGCAGAGCTCCGAAGATAATCGTTTCGTCGTGTTTTCATTGTGCACAGTTCGTTGGGGAGAGATTAGTTTCGCTAACAATATTCGTGACCGACTCATAAACATCATTTAGAACCGGCCAGATTGCCCGACGATACGAAAGGAGATTCTGGGAATTTGGGAATATTAAGGAAATGGAGTGGCTCTGCGGGTCTGGGGTACAATGCGCGGGGCAGGTGGTCGCAGCTAAGAAGGGCGGGAAGGGAAGAGTAATCAAGCGCTTCTGCTACTTTATTGCAAGACAACAGATCCGAAACAAGCAACTGTTTCATAAATCATTCCCGGTACATTTCTAGCATATTTCGAAACGTTCCTCGGAGACCAAGCATTCCGTTGCTGTCGACAAGGCCGCTGGAACTGTGGAAACCAAGGACCGTTCAGAAAGTGGAGGTACAGTCGTTAGTGGCGATGTTCAGCGTATTACAATTCCCCCTAATTACCATTCGCGAAACTAATTCGTATACTCTTCCAATTACACGTAATCCCTACGTTGCAAAACCTTCTGTATTAATAACAAAGAAGAGTCTTTCGAAAAATTTTTGCTCAAGAAAAAAATTCAGTTACAGTGCGGTTGCATTTCGTTACTGATTTATTGGGAACGTGAGAGAGATGAGAAGAAAATGTTTCCTAATTTTTAAGCTTTCGAATTCGTCTAGTGAATAATTAATAATAATAATAAATAATAATAATAAAAGTAATAATTAATAATAATAATAATAAAAATAATAATAATAATAATAATAATTAATAATAATAATTAATAATTTGAATAATTAGTGATTATATTGACAGCACGATGAAGAAAATATTGGTAAATAGGTAAACTATTTTTGTGCTGCACGTCGAACAGTGCATCGATGATTAGTGAATGACCTACATTTTTTAAATGGCAACTTAATGTTCAAAATGATCGATAATGATATATTACATATTGTAGTTGTTTCGAAATGTAAATTTGAGAAATATGAAACGTTGTTAGACTTGCGAATTTTATATTAGGTCAAGTCATAAATCGTTGTAATTTTTTAGTAACAAATTGCAACTAAACGATGAAATCAATTTGTAAAAATTTATAAATTTCTTGTGAATTTTATATTAGGTCAAGTCATAAATCGTTATAATTTTGTACTAACAAATTGTAACTAGACAATGAAATCAATTCGTAAAAATTTATAAATTTCTTCATTAAGAATCATGCAAGTAACCTTTTTTATTGTTAAAATATTTAGAATTAGCAGGTTTACTGGTTTTGGTAGCTAAGCACATGGATCTTGAAAATTTTGGATTAATGTAATACAGAAGAAATTAAGGAAAATCTTGCACATTTTTGATCTTACCCTTTGTGGTGTTTCATTCAGCATTGTCGAGTTTTATAATACAATACTAGCTATAACTTTATTAGTTATAGCTAGTATTGTGCCAGGTGGTACAATGTCATTAATTACAACTGTTATTAATGTTATATTATATTATATGTTATGTTATATTATTATTATATGTTATGTTACATTATTAATGTTATATTGTAAGGCTTCACAAATTTAACGGTAACGAAATTTAACTTTCGCTTTTCAATATTCGCTGTGCAATTATTTAATAAGGACAACATCTTGAATTGTCATTAACACACAGATTTGAGTACAAAATTCCACAACGTGATTCATATGAAGTTCAAGTTTATTTACTGTTTGCGGGAAAAATACTTGACTGGAGACTGGAATGCGGTGTTTTTTTTTAATCAAATTTTTGCATTAAATGCATAAGACAGCTTTTATCTGGATGTCATTTTTGCGTACAATTTTATGACATAAATACGAATGTAATTGATAAGTGTAAAAAATTGTCATCGAACAATCGGCACAATAGTGGCGTAAGTATTAAAATATCTTCTGCTTCCAAATACGATAAATTATATCATTTTCGTGCAAGAACGACTCTGTGCGAAAGTTAGATAATTTATGAAACAAACGAAATTTCTTCAAAAGTAACTAATCAACATAACGGACGGGTAATTCATATCGCTCGAAAATTTACTGCGTGTAGAATTCGTGCGGGTCGTAAGAGCGAAAGTTGCTGGTACATTTGCCGAATGTACCGATTAATAAGACGATGATGCAATTTATTTGATTCTTCACGCCTCCGTTCGTGATTCTACCCTCCTCTTTCCTCCATGGAAGGTATAACCCGACCGCCTCGGATACTTCGTGACTGGTTCCGCCGCTGCAAACCACATTAAATAACGAACTTGTCTGTCTGTTACACACCGATTCTACTTATCGTGATACTCTTTTTTTCCAATTTAAATGCATGGCACGGAATGACTTCACGCGTACTCATCGCCGCACCAAAATACGATGGGATTTATCATCACCTCGTGGCATCAGTTTTTTTTATTCTGTTGTAACGAATTACATTTCCCCTGACGTCTCATTATTTTGATAACAATGTGCCCTCCAAATATGTAGCACTTGGGGCTACTCTATTGCATCGATCATTATTTAACTTACATTTACCGAATTATTTGAAGATTTACGTGTATGGTTATTAAAATGAATGGTAAATATATTTCCACTTTCCAATACGTTGAATTTGGTAAATCGAATGCATTAATCGAGTTGCTGCATTTTCCATGTTTCTGATCGGATAAAATTTGACAGAATAAAATATTTAAAAGACGGCAGAATGAGCCTTCAATTTTCGTTTTATTATATTTTCTGTTATTAATAGAACGTAGAATATTCTCTCTTATCTCTCATAATCTTTGAAAAGTAGTACATAAAAGTCTGTCCAGAAAAGATCCGCAGCCTAATTATGGTTACGCGTTACACTAAGTTCTACTAATTCAATTACATTGTAATTCAATTTCATAATTTAATTCCATTGTAGTTTAATTACATAGTAATTCGATTACGTTGAAATTCAATTACGTCGAAATTCAATTACATAATTCACAGCTTTCTGTTAATTCAATTGCTAATTATTTTAATCACCGGTGCAATTGAAATAGAGTGCAATTGCAATACAATGTAATTAATACATGGTTCTTATGTGTTTCTTTCGTACATTCATGCGCTGTCTCTTCTGCGTATTAATTTATTCTTTATAAATTCGTAATGTTAAAACATTTACATCGTAAATCCTAATTAATACAATTTAATTGCTTGATATTTTCTAATTCTACTCCAATCGTAGTCACGAATTACATTGTAATTTCAATGAACGGAGATCCGAATTACGAATAAAAATGTGATTGAATTCTTTGTAATTGTAACTCCTCGAGTAATTTATTTGTAATTCTATAGAACTCTGGTATCACGTTCATTTTTTTCGAATTGCTAGTTAAACATAAAATTGCGTGTTGACATTAAAATCGACGAAAATAAAGAAATACGTGTCATATATTAAATTGCATACACACACGCAACATCGAGTATTTCGATTCGGAAGAATATCATAACTATAGAGAGCACTATCAAAGGCAATATCTAAGTCCCCAGAATATTATACAATAGAAGCATATAGCTCTCCTAGAAGGAGCAAACACTCGATCGCCTCGAAGGGCCGTAAGAAAGATCTGCCGATGTTCGATTCCCAAGAATCCTTGGTACGCATGCGAAGTGTTCGGTAACAGGAAAGCGAAACGAATAAAATCGGTCCCGGTGGCTCATTTTATGCTGATGATGGAGGAATGGTTGGGGAATAATCAAGCCGCACATCTAAGCTCGCCTATCGTCGGGCAGCCGTCCCGAAACAAACGTCTGTCGTATAAATTACGATGATATCTGCCGGGCAACGGCGGCGTGCCACTCGAATCCTCGAGGACCGACACACAGGCGAAGAGAGAAAAAGAGAGAAAGAGTGGAACAAGAGAGAGAGAGATGAAGAAAGACAGAAAGAGAGAGAAGAACAGGACCGAACCATTCGCCTAGTCATGATACTCGTTAACGCGTCCTTCGGACGATTCCACGGTTTCCCTTCGTGGATTCTGGCCGCGGCTGTAGCTCGATAGTGGTCCAAAACGATTTATTTAATGAGCTTACGCGTATATTCTCAAGATCTATTTTTATCGTCGGGATAGAATCGGAAGGGACCGTCCAACCGATTTCTCTATCATGCATGCGTCCCTATTCATGCACGATAATGCGAACCGAGGCAACTATTTAATAAAGTATTCGAACATTCAAGCATATTTTTGTCCTATTTGTAATATGTTCATGAGAAGAATAGAATGAAAGAATATAAAATACAGAATATGGATTATAGAATGTAGAATTGTAGAATTGTAGAGTTGTAGAATTGTGGAATTGTGGAATTGTGGGATTGTGGGATTGTGGGATTGTGGGATTGTGGGATTGTGGAATTGTGGAATTGTGGAATTGTGGAATTGTGGAATTGTGGAATTGTGGAATTGTGGAATTGTGGAATTGTGGAATTGTGGAATTGTGGAATTGTGTAATTGTGTAATTGTGGAATTGTGGAATTGTGGAATTGTGGAATTGTGGAATTGTGGAATTGTGGAATTGTAGAATGTAGAACGTAGAATATAAAATATAGAATATAGAATATAGAATATAGAATATAGAATATAGAATATAGAATATAGAATATAGAATATAGAATATAGAATATAGAATATAGAATTTAGAATATAGAATATAGAATATAGAATATAGAATATAGAATATAGAATATAGAATATAGAATATAGAATATAGAATATAGAATATAGAATATAGAATATAGAATATAGAATATAGAATATAGAATATAGAATATAGAATATAGAATATAGAATATAGAATATAGAATATAGAATATAGAATATAGAATATAGAATATAGAATATAGAATATAGAATATAGAATATAGAATATGTTCATGCTCCAGTATGGAGCATTTAAAACAGATCACCTGAATATTTCGTTTTTTACTACTGATAAAAGACCTGTATCAGGTCTTTGAACCTTGCTTTCATAGATCTGGAGGTAGAAAAGATATGAAAACCAACTTATCTTGTTATTAATATTTTGAATATTACGGGCTTTTCGAAACGAATGCAAAGACCTACATGATATCACACACCTGCTGATGTGACACTAAGATCGTTAATGATCAACTGCAATGAATTATTCGTGAATGAAGAGAACGTAAAAGAGAAAGTAAAAGAGAACAAATAAGCTCTTTAGTCTGTATGTTCTAAAATTCAGCATGCACTTTTGGTAATATACAAATATAAATAATCGTCGTTGCTCTTTCAACGACTTTCCTGCATGTATCGGGCAACTGAAGTACGTCATTGTTTAAAAAAAGCTGGGCGATTTCGAAACGATGGAGTCGTCGATGCATTTGATATCGATTATTGAACGTGATACTACGGCCTCGCCTAAAATACCACAAATCATTTCTGTGGCTTCGACGGTGTTTTATTGCAGTTGAAAAGCAAAAGGTATGCAATGGCGAATATATTGTTCGGTACACGCCATACTTTCTGTCATCGTTACCACAGATAACACGCGTCGAGTGTGGCACTTATGTTGGCGTTTCGAAGAGCTGAAGGCCAACGCGATTCAACTATAATACAGTTGTATCGAGATTTCTAGTTAAAATATTATGCATGACAGATTAAAGGTGGTGAACAAATGGAACAATATATAATATAAATACATAATCAACATCAACCTTCGTTATTCGTTCATCGATATTTCAACATTGAAATAAAACTTGGCGTGCAATAAATAGATGTATAATAAATGTCCGTCGTAGTAATTTATTAGATTTCAAGCCTGCATAACTATCGAAATAAATTGTCTTCGTTAAGTCTAATTCAAATTGATATCCAATAATAATGACAGCAGATCTCAAGTCAATTAGAATATCCAAAAAATTCTGAACCTATGTTTCATACGCATATTTGTTCAGATTTAAAAACGAATTTTTACGCTGATTTGTTATATCTTTCTGATATTATTAGGATCCATAAAACGTAAGAATGTTGAAAGCATAATGGATTAATTTGATTCGAGAAAATGCGTTAAATTTTTGAGATTGTCGGCGTGTCAGTCAAGGTGTTAATTAGGCTCGAATGTGACTACAGTAAAAATTCTCCCTTTGTTATATCTTTCTGATACTATTAGGATCCCTGAAACGTAAGAATGTTGAAAACGCAATTAATCAAGTTGATTCGAGAAAATGCATTAAATTTTTGAAGTTGCTGGCACGTCGATTAAAGTATTAATTAGATTCGAATACGACTACGTACCTTGAGACAGAAAATGCTACGATTCGTAACTTAGGCCCAACATAGATTCTCTCCAACTAGGAAAAGACGGAGCACCCGATGGCACCGATAATTAATATTCGATGAAAACATTCGTGAAATTCGGTAAGCAACGCCAGTTATAAATCAATCGTTGTTCAGCAGTCCCACGCGGTCGAAAAACGGGCCATTTATCTTAGTCTGTTTTCTGAACAGAGCTGAACAGACGAAGTCTGTTATTCGGTTTTTTTTCTCATAAGGGGAATCCTATGGGTTCGCTTCATGACAGAATCAATGGGAAAAGGGATCGGAAGGAAGGGTGATTACTGATCGCAGCCGGAGGCCCTCGAAGTCACTTGCCTGGCTAGGACGATGCAATTAGAGTCGATGTAATTTCACTTATGCGTCGCAGCATCGGGGAACTTACTTTTCTTCTACCCTCTCGACACTTTCCAGCCACTTGACTCCTTTCTCAAATGCTCGCCATTAGGACCTAAATATTTATATATTTGTTCGTCCTCAACATTTTCCACGGTGTCGGAATTAATTAACACGTTCGCCACCGGTGTCAAGCATCCGTGATCAAGGTTGCGCGTCGCAGCCACTCGGCAGTTTTTTTAATGACTGGATCGTCGACTGTTGTTGGAACGAGTGCTCCAGTGGCTGTATTGTAATCAGGATAATTACTGACTTACCTCGTACGATTTACACACTTTATGTATTTCGCAAGCCTTTATAATACTACTCTGTGCACATTGTCTATTCAAACTTATTCTTACAAGTGCTGACTGCGTAATTGTAACCATTCAGTACATGCAAGTAATACGAGATGACACGAGTTCCTTTAAATTATTGTTATGTAATCGATAACGTAGATCACAACAACTGTGTGTGTCCCCTCATCAGGAGACAACATACTCGTTAACTACTAACTTGACAACGTCTGCGTTTCAGTGCGAATTCTGGCATATTATTAATGAAATATTACTTTCCGAAACACGAGCACAAATCTTAATCAGATATCTGAAAATCGCAGTATCTCATAATGTAAAACGCGTGATTTATGGTGTCGCTGTATATCGTAGAAATATTGGCTTGACAATTTTTGCGGAAGAGAAGTAGTTATAAATACACGTAAAGCGTCGTGATTTATGAACGTATTACGTTCCTAGATAATCGTACGGTTTCTTTATTTTCCTGGATATAATGCGACTGAATGTAACATAACTTTGAAAAGATTATCATAATAATTATTATAAAGATTATTATAAGAATATCTTATTTTACATGTCCATTTTTCATTTTATAATTTTAACTAATAATGTTTTTCGCGACCAGAATTTCGTACTCAGCAACTGTACGTGAATCATTTTATTGCATAATTGTTTAAATATACTAATCATGATAATCTTTTATTTAACCACGTAAAGACAGTCTCCCATTTGTATATAAGCAGTTTTCTAAACATCGAATTCAAATATTTCTACCGTGATCGTATCTTTAATTGTTCAACTGTAATAATCGATTCAAAAACCAACGCTGCACTTTTCGGTCGTTAACAGTATTCTCCCTGAACGCATGGTTTATATTGCGTGCAGCTTTTGCAGCATTATTACCAAGTTTATACCCGTATAAAAATATTACACACGAATGTCGGTTCAACTCGTATCCTTACGAAATTCGAAGCAAATAACAAAATGGAACACTTTTGAGAAAATCTTCTTTGTAGAAATGTGAATCTGGCAATGAACAGTACGACTATAAAAACGAGGTTATGCCAAAGACGAAAGCATAACGGAAACAGGGAGACAAACGTTTCGTTCCCGAAATGACGTAAGTCGGTCCTGTAATTACGTATTTTACATTGCACGATGTTTACAGAAACTTTTCTACGAAAGCACGAACATCGATGCGAACACTCGTTGGTGTCAGTGGATATTGTATACATATTTTGGGAAGCATGTTCTGGACACACGGTCCGGGAGTAAAGGGAAAGCCATCGACGCAACAGAAGCTCGACGAGGTGTTCAGATATAGGCGAAACGAAATTCCAAGGCGATTTTGATCCTGAATCCAAGCGTGATCTTCGGGGCAGCAGTTGTCTTCACCGCCAATCGCAATAACTTGCCAACACTTTGCCGTGCGCCTCGCACGTTGTGTGGAATTTGGGGGCTGTGGTGCACTTTGGAATCTAATATGGCGCTGACGAGGACGCTCTGTCCAATAAAATGTCGGCCGTGCATAAACAGTTGCACCAGCCTGGTCACGGTTATTGTCGGTTGCACGATCATTTGCCTTTCCCCCCGAAAACCATTTCGCACGGATATGCAGCTACCGACAGGAACACACAGCTCCCGGAGTCTTACACTTAAGTAATGAAACCAAATTATTCAAGCAGTCTGCTGAGAATGTTGAACTAAACTGAATTTATAACACAGCCTCGTCGACTTCGTCCGCTTTTAAGAATAATTAAGTTCGGCACGCATTAAGGTCACCGCGCTCTCTCGCTATTCGCGTTCAAAATTTGCCCGCTTTCGGACTATTTCGACGGATCTCGGATCAACTATAATTATTAAGCGCGCAAGTTAATTATGATCGTTTATCTTTCGACGATTATAAATAGGCTACACGCAGTTGGAATATCGTAACGAAAGCTCTCTACGGCCTATAGTGTTTACCTCTAGCTTTCCAAAGCACTACGCGATTGTCCGAATCAGTGAACGTAACCTAGAGAAACACTTGTTTAACATTGGATTTACAGAGCACAAGAAACAGCTGTTTTTATTAGTTTATAAAAGTAACAATAGAACATTTATTCTTACTTTTAACTAGTGTTGTAACATTTGCCATAAGTAACATATAAATTGTAAAAAGTAACATATAAACATCGTAAATGTATCTTTACGATATGATTAATAGTAAATTGAAAAATTAGTGACCTGTCATTTTGACGGGTTCCGTAAATCTAGTGTTAAACAGTGGAATAAATATAATATTATATATATATATATATATATATATATAATAATATATAAATATAATATTATATTTATTCCACTGTATATATATATATTATATTATATACTTTATATATTATATATATATTTGTATATTAATATGTATATCATATATTATATATTATTATATATATATTATTATTATATAATAATTTAATTATATAATATTATATATATATATATATATATATAATATAATAAGGAGTACAGTAAATTCTCTCCAATTGACTCTCAGTTTGTAAATGAAAATGGACAATTTGCGAAGAGGAGATATGATTTTTATAGTCGTCGTTTCTTAACAGTTATAGAAACGAGCCGCGAGGCTCGTACAATCGAATCCTCCCTTCCCAAATTGTCCATTTTTGCTTACAAGCTAAGAGACAATCGTAGCGTGCTCTTCGTATCTGAACTGAAACAAAGACGCTGTCGAAGCTGATAATGTCGTATCTCATTTCATCTGCAAGTATCGGGTGCAGCAGGCTTCGAGAAGGAGATTTTGATTTCCAGGATAAAGATCGACTTGGTCAACCGCAAAAATTCAAGAACATTTCCAAGCTTTGCACGCGCGAAACGCCATCTCTGTCATAGGATGGGATACTATGCCGCATGCGGCGTATTCGCCGGACCAGGCACCCTCTAATTATTGCTTGTTCCAATTGCTACGGCACCGTATAACGGACATCCAGGTTCGAGCAAATTGAAGATGAACAAAACTGTATCGACGAATCCGTCAGAGTGGAACAGCCTAGTTTCTTCAAGTCGAGCATCCGTTAGCTGTCCGAAAGATGGCCGAAGGTTATAGAAAACGAGGGACATTGCTTCACTGACTAATCTGTTTCTAATGCAAATTTAGTTAAACTTTCAACCTCGAAGAAAAATACTAAAATTAACTTATACACCTAATAGCTTAGTTTATCCATAGTTAATAGTTTATCTAGTTTATTTAGTTAATATTTTATTATATAATAGTTATTATCTAATAAATAGTTTATTATAATAATTACTACTACTGGTATAGTACTAATAATATACTAGTAATACTAATAAATAATATACTAATAATATACTCTACTATATAGATACTACTATAGTACTAATAATAGTTTATTATAATAGTTAATTATCCACCGGATTCGATCGATCGTAGCGAAAAATATTTTAAGCATTATTAGAACAAAAATATTATTAATATACGAAATATTAGAGAACGTCGAACAAGTTTTCTCGTACAAAAATAAATGTCATAAGTTCGCTAAAAGGTAGGACAACATTTCGAAAGATTTTTCTAATAAATAAAATTGAGTGGCAATATTTACAGAAAGATTCACAAAATTTTATTATCACTACATGCACACACAGCGGGCATCTAATTTTACGGTGTTTGACAACACTTCGTTGCATCCAACGAGAGGTACAATTGCTCGCTGTTTTACAGGCGTTATAAACAACGTTAAAAGCCAGCATTGTCCGTGCATGATCGGCCATAATGAAAGCGGTAAAGTTTTATATTGTTGACAAGTCGACGGTTTCTTCGCCGTAGTCTCTCTAATCCGACGGGGGAGGTCGAAGAAAATCGTTCGACAGTTTACGCTTTCCCCGTGGGTTTCATCGAGGCTGGCGCCATTTTCCACCGGGACGAATCTCCCTCGTTTTATTGTGACTCGGGCCGGCAGAAGTCGCGAATAATTACGTAATAAATAAGAAAAACGGCCGCGAGGGTGCTGGCTTATAGCTAATTTATTAAAGGGCGTACATTGTCGACCTGTGAATAGAGCCGCTGGCCGAAAATCTAGGGGATATTTTACGGAACTTCCAGCTCCTTGTGATATCGTATAGTCTGTACCTCGCCAAGAATCCGGATTATATTCTTATCCTGTGAATTATACTATCTAGAGCAGCGGCGGCGTTGAAATGAAAAACTGCATATAGAAAAGATCATGCGGTTAATCGGGCCAACCGGAATTCGAACTGGTATTGACGCGCGCTGTACGTGTTTTCAGTTCCGACTTTCTATATTTCTGGAAATTGCGTTTCTGTCAACGTTTACGAGTGTGCATTGATTCACCGTTCCCCACGGTTTATAATCATAAGTATTTTCTGATATATTCGTAAACACGTTCTCAGCAAGTTTTCTATCTACGTTTCAGAGTAGGATTACTTTCAGCGACAATAAATTATTGGATATTCGTAGACGCGATATTAGCAAACTTTATATTTACATCGATGATCAGTATTATTTTTGTAACAATAAATTGAAACTGTAATACTGTGTTACTATTACTTATAATATAGTAATATTATAAGTAATATAGTATTACTTATAATATAGTAATATTATAATATTATAAGTAATATAGTATTACTTATAATATAGTAATATTACTTATAATATTACTATTACTGTGTTACTAATACTGTTACCGGAGAAATGAAAATAGTAATGCAAAATGAAAATGTCCATTTTAATAATAATTATATACATATTTTTTCTAGTCGTCTATTTCTACTTTTGCTGTATATTACTTAAAATAGTAATACAAAATGAAAATGTCCATTTTAATAATAATTATATACATATTTTTTCTAGTCGACTATTTCTACTTTTGCTGTATATTACTTAAAATAGTAATACAAAATGAAAATGTCCATTTTAATAATAATCATATACATATTTTTTCTAATCGTCTATTTCTACTTTTGCTGTATATTACTTAAAATAGTAATGCAAAATATTTATATATACAATTATATACATATTTTCTCTAATCTTCTATTTTTACTTTTACTGTATATACATGTATACAATAATTAGTAATTTAATTTCATTAAAATAGTAATGCAAAATAATTATATACATAATTATATACATATTTTCTCTAGTCATCTATTTTTACTTTTACTGTATATACGTGTATATACGTGTATGCATAAAAGTTTGTCAGTAAAATAGTCTTGCAAAATAGAAACGTGATCATTCAAACCGTAGGGTTCAAATTTGACAACCGGAAACTTGATTTTAGTCCGATCTTAAATTACAGATGATTGACAGTTCATTGGATTATTAAAATGGACCTTGCAAGCCATATTTAATGGTAATCCTACCTGCCAGATAATTTTAAGCGGTGTCATGTGATCGTCATGCATCAGAGTCTTTCATGAATCGTTCGTATTAAACAAATAAAACGTAGAAATAAATACACAAAATATTCCAACGTTTTCTTGCACAGAAATGCTATTCGTAAATGAATTTAGTGAACAGATACTTGCAAATTGATTTCATTATAAATTTTGCTGCCTGCTGGTTACGAAATTATATCAACATTTCCGAGAATGAACTCGCTCATAAACCGGGGTGGCCTAGAATTGTTTTACGGGTTATTCCTATCCATCCGAGTACACGAGTTAATATTATTACGAGAAGATTTTGCGGTAATGATATCTCTTGAAAGTTGTTTCCACAAGAATTGACTTTTAATTAAATGCTTGCAGAACTCAAACGTATCGAACCTTCTAACAGAGGATGCAGAATAATAAAAAAATATTTCATATTGAATAAATTCGTTGCATGGAATAACGAAATAAACATGTTATTCTTCATAACCTCTAATTACGTAAAGGAAATGTAATATCAGAAAAATGATTTTTTTTCGAGATCCCTTAATGTTAACTCAAAATTCAAGTACCAGAACTAAATAATGGACAGGCAAGTCTAAAAGAGTAACGTTTATTATATATAGTCGCTGTTAATTCCAATTATTGTTATGCAATTGTTTTTTTAGTATTCTAATTTTATAATTTTTGACTATACATCAGAAATTTTCATTACAGACAGTCCAATCTATTAAATAACTAACACAAAGATTACCAGTGACCGCTTTGACTGCCATTCAAGCGCCACAGAACCGCAATAAAATTAAAACAATATACTTAAAGAAATATGAACTTAAATATAAAAATTGAAATCCTAACCAAATTTGGTAAACTAACATATTACCAAAATAATTCATTTTGCAATCTGGACAAGTAAATCCATCTTCTATTTTATAGTAGTCCCGCATATTTCTGACGTGTTTAAAAGGATTAGGAGAGAATATGTCGTTGGTCGGCCGCGATAGCTTAATTGGTTAAAGCAGTCGCCCGACAAGCGAAAGATCCGGGTTCGAATCCCGGTCTGCGATCTATCCGAGATCATCGGTCCACTCATTTTCTCCTACATTTTCTGGAGATGCAATACTCATTTACTTGCCTCTATCAATTAAAAATAAGTTTCTGTGTGTGTACTTTGCTTCGCAATTCTCGACATAAATACTATTACTACTAACTATTACTACTATTACTATTACTACTAACTATTACTACTATTACTATTACTACTAACTATTACTACTATTACTATTACTATACTAATACTATTCGACCGTTAAATTGGGATGCTGCGAATGGTTCCATTTTGTGGGATTCAACGGCTAACTAACAAAGAGGCGCACAGAGACCGCATGCAATAGTGATATTGCAACGGGATACAAGCAAGTGCACTTTATACCTGTCCAGTACAATTTTGAATTCTTCACGCTGCCGCTTTCGCGGGAATCGTGAGGGCACGCCGCGCCGCGCGCGCGGCTTTGAAAATAAGAGTACCACCGGGTCGGTTCGTGTCAGTTCCTCGTTAGTGAGATCAAAGTGACGATGGAGCAAGGGAGATACTTGCTGCTTGGATGAAATGGGGTTATCTGTCATGGTTGATCGCTCAAGAGTTTGTGTATCACGATTACGGGAGGTCTGGTGCTACCTTTCTAGTACATCAACTTCTGCGTTCGTACTTTCCTCTAACTGAGAAGAGTATAAAATTCATAGAAGAACCCCATCGCCCCGAGAATGAAGACCGTTTAAATTTCCTGGGAGCTCGTAATTCACCCGTGCTTTTTACCGTATTCATATTTCATCGACGACCTTTGGCTACGACACACGAGTATTTAGACATTTATGTTCTCCAGCGAAACATAAATTGTACAGAAAGGCCAATAGACGTTTCCGATAAAACTATACCCGTTAGATTTGTGTTGTACCGGCGTGTATGATATTGGGTAGCAGCAAAAGTATCGATCTCGTCGTCTAGTAACATGAGCAGACTGTAAATGTTCGAAACATAAAGTCGTTTCGCGTTGCAAAACAGTTCTGTTGAATTTTTTGTGCTTCGTTGCCGAGTAAATAACAATTAACAACGAAACGAAGTCTTTAATTAAGTAAACAACAAAGTGCAATATTAACAAAATGTTCCCTTTGATTTCAATCGCAGCTCTCGTCATACGTTCGCATGAAAATTGTCGACCATAGAATACGAAACAGTCGGAAATCGTTGATTTCTTTGTCCTTATTTCAATTCAAACTAGAGATAATGCAACTTTTGCAAACCTCATCCTGAAAGAAATTGAAAGAATGATAAAATTCTACCTTTTGTCTATAACAAATTTAAACGCTTAATGCCTATAGAAACTCACCACAAATATGCAGAATATAAATGAGCTCTAATGTTTACTTTGATGATAACAAGGAAGAAGAAAATATGTAATGCGTATTCGAAAAAGAGGACAAACAAACAGATTGAAACAAATGTCTTCATTTTGGTATTAAAATGGTCTCGAGTGCAAAAGGATTAAAGAAACTGCCACAGGATTCGTTACAATTTGTGTGCACAATTTTTATGGCAGTTTATATTCTTTGATTCTTTACGGAGAAGAATCGTTGAATTTTTTCGGTCACGCGATTACTCGCTAGTTTATTTAATTAAAGTCCGTTGATTAAAATTGTTGCCAAAGAAGCATCCTCTAATATTGTTATACGAAGTCATGCAATATACAAGTTCAGTACGGCACGAATTAGTGCGACATGTTCAGGTCCAATGTCTACCAGCCGGCAATAGCAAGTTTAGTTTCTCAGCGAGAAATCTTCCACGAACTATGAACAGCATTCAGCTGCCGAAGGCAACGATGCAAACACGGACTCTGAATCATCTGTCAGAGACAATTAAATTCTACTGCTTCTCTCGATACGATCACGAAAACGTCGCTAATCGATGAATCATCGTGTCATGAAACGAATAAATTTCACTTAAACGCGTCCGAACAACACTCTTCGAACATTACATATTCAATGGAGTTTTCCCTGCGTCTAAGAGAATAAAAATCGAATGCTGTTTCGAATGCTTATTTCAACGCTGCTTGTCACAAGTTTCATATTCTCCTTCATCTAGCAGCAGCATGTATCGGTGGTGTAGCAAGCTTTCGTCTAATTCTCGGTTTCACCGAGCAGCCTTTGAAAACACGTATTTGCATAAGGATTCGCGTGGAAAATAGAAATCGAGATAATATTAAGCTCGGCCGCGGCACAAAGAAACGTTGTGGAGATGCAAATAACGCAGATCTCGGCGAAGAGTGAATTTGCGAATTCACAAGGAAACAATCGAGCTGTAAGTTTCGACGATAAAGTGGCATCGGAACAATTCAATTTAACTGTTTGTAATTTGTTAGCTGAAACTTGCGGTTCGGCTTCTAGCATGCCGATTGCAACTTGTAGCCTCTAGCTTTTAGTAACGCTAGAAATGCCGTGCAAATTCTATCGCATCGTATGCAGTTGTTGCTGTCAAATAACAAGAAGCACTTTCAGCAGGTATAAAATCACGATTCTTTTCTAATATTTGATTTAACCCTTTGCACTCCGCTGTCCCCTCTCGTGGGACATTCAAGTTTATTAGTGATTACGGGGAATTGAGTTATTTCAGCGCAACTTTTTCAGACGTGCATGTTTCCCTGAAGTTTTCTCTTGAAATGGCACAAGAAATCAAATCAAAATATGGTAAAATAACTAAGATATATACAAGAAATGTCAGCGGTTTTTAACGAGAACGTGAGAGGCGTGCTCACGACGGTCCGAGCACTTCGAAGGCGCCACTTGAAAAGAGCGATAAGGCAAGTTTGTAGAAGAAAGATCGGTATGCGAACATAGCACGCACTGTATAGCGAGATTTATAATCATAAAATCTGGAGGGAAAGATTTTCAAAGCTGAACTCAGTCTGGTTTGAAGCGTCGAGCGGTATAGATAGATCTAACGAGTGAGAAAATCGGAAAAGTGATTCTTCTCTTGGTAAAGAAATTGTTTGGAAAAGTTTTTTTGGTAAATATCATCTTGTGAGTTAGTAATAACAATTAGAAATTTTCAACCTATGTATTTATTCATATTTTTTGTTAGAACAATGGCAAAACGTTCAAACACGAATGAGTCTGATGACACAAGTAGTAGCGAAGATGAGCTCCAGATAGACGTTTATACAGATATGTTAGAAAGGCTGACTGTAGAAGGTTTTCTTCTACAGTTAGTCTATCGTTTTAATAGCAGTGATAGTGATATCGTCCAAGCAACAAGGCGACGAGAAAAAGAGTTCGCATAGATAGCGATTACAACAACAAAACAAAATTATAAAACAAACAATAACAAAATTATAAAAAATAAAATATTGATTTCTTTGCAAATTTCTCGATTTCAGCCAATTCATATAAGTCCAATATTATTATAATATGTTCGTTAGTTCCAAAACCATAATAAATAATACGAGGGTCTGTAAATGCCCGTTTCTGCCGAAAAGTGGCGCTGTGTAGCTGGTAGCCAACGTCCAGAATGGTTCGGAGTGCCAAGGGTTAAGTTGTCATTGTCTTTCTGTCGGACATGTGTATATTTTTCTGTTACATTATACGATTGCTCTGGTTAAGTAATATTTAAATATTTCTAACTTCGAGCTAAAAAGAAGAACATGTGACAGAGAAACACTGTTCGCATTATTTATATCGTCGCAGGAAAATATTTAGGTGTCCGATCTCGAGTGGAACACCGGGTATAGCGAATGATATTGCGAATTCTCGTATGATGCAACGTATGTACGGATCTTAAACCGGGGCTCAGGAGCTGTGTAAGTCTTGCTAGACTACACAGAGGGCGGTGCAACCCTCTGATGACATGCATCGAACATGGGGTGGTTGAGTCCCCTTTCTCGTAGAAGATTTTCATTGAAAAGAACGGTGTACTCGTTATCATCAAGATCATGATAGAAATATTCATTATAAAATGTTCATAAAAATATTCATAAACATATTATGCATTGGAGAAGATCACAATATTTTTGAATGTTCAAATTCATCTGTATTTTGCCTCCAAAAAGTTACAAAATATGTTTGAAACATTCTAAAATAAGCGTCAGCAGCGTTTAAAATTATCATTTCCAGGTAGTAAAATAAAAATGTCGGAACGAGAACACGGAAAGTGATTTTATTTGCAACAATGTTTCGTCGAGCTGTCGTACACCCTAAGTGTACAGTGAATATCACACAGAAATAAAAAAATATTATAAAACGAGTTGAAATAAAAATACAGTACTATGTAAAACTACGGATCATCGTGTAAAATAAAAATTGTCTTTATCAAGAGATAAACGTTCACAGAAGCAAAATACGAATTTCCTTGTTCCTTGAATAATATTAGTGAATTGGATTGTACAACATCGACATTTTTAATTCCTACGAAATAACTGCAAATAAAAATCTGGAAATCGTTCCTCTCTGCATAAATCGTCTCTTTAATATTATTCATCCAGTATGAAACTTTTCATTCTCAATAAATGCACTGTCTCCGAAGCTCCCATTTTAATAACCATAAATCACAGCGGACTGGTGAAAGATTACAAAGCAATGAATTATGTAAATCCTGTTTTCTACGTGGCAATTTTGTTCTTAATAACATACTGCGCGGCACGGCATATATTCAGGCAAATTAATGCCGGGAATTGCGACAAAATAATCGTGACTTCGCGAACGAAAAACTTCATTGTTACTGGTTAATTACTAATAAAGTACGGTTTATTCCCGCGTGGGACGACGCGTATCGAAAAAATACCATCGGATGCGAAAAAGTATTGTCACGCGAATGCCGAAATTTTCAGCGAAGAGGAAATTATTAATCACACAATCACGCGCGGCCGCATAATTACAGCACACACTTATTCGAGTTATAGTACACGTATTATGCGCCCTCGCTGATGGTGTATTATATGTCACATAATCGTAGGGTCGCGCCGTCATAGTTTACGCACACAATACTCACGTAACCACAGGTGCGATCTAATTATACTAATCAACTGTCACCACTTCGTTATCGGCTGAGCCATTAGGCCGCCGTAGTTCCCGATCGTCTATTATCGTGTAATCAGGATTTTACACCAACCAGATTCTTCGGCCGGCACCGATGAAATTTAAAGATGATTAAATTAACCGTCGAGTCACGTTGCTCGTGATCGCCGGATCGGTGTGCCGTCGTTTCCCTTATACGGCCCACTGATTACTCCGACAACTTGTCTGATTGTGCCGCGGCTAATCCACTGGAAATGGAATGAAGATGAATTAACGACAGCAAAGCGCACGAACTCTCGGCATCACGAACCATTGGGTATACAGTGCAGGACACCGTGCGTTTGAATATTTTAATAACACAAAATTCAGAAAAAATTCAGGAAGAAAAAGAAAATCTTATAAAATAGTTCTAGTGAAATAGATATTTAAAAAATATATTATGTACGATTTTTATGTTCTACAATATTTATAACGTTTCCTATTCTCTTCGTAATGCACTTCCTGTTTTGTTTAAGGAATAAAATTATTATCATTCAGCCATTGCAAAATTGACTTAAAAAAAAATCAAGTTGAATATCTAATAAAATAGTTTGAATCGAATATATTCCAAATATATTATGTATAATTTGTACGTTTCTACAATATTTATAATGTATTATTTTTCCATTTTCACTATGATATACTTTCAGCTTTTTTCGAACAATAAAGTGATGATATTCTAACCATTATCATAATCAGAGCGATTAGAGAGTATAAAGAGAGATTATAAAGTCATTTAACGAATTTAAAACTAGCATTCTAATATTTTAAATACACTGAAATCATTTAAAAAAGAAACGAACACTTTTGTAGCTGTGTGTATCATGCAATTAATAGAGGTGATTTTGATTTTGCATCGAAATATACGGTAATCCAATTCTTTGAAAAATGTCGATGCTGTGAAAAATGCACTCAACCAAAAATTGTGTAAAAATGGTTTAAATAATATAGGTATTGTATTTCGTTAAAAAAATATGAAACTGCTTGTAAAATGATTTTTTAAACAAGACGACGGAAAATATCAACCCTCGTGAAACGAGCGTTGACCAGTTGAAGTGTTTCGGTAAAACCGTTTGAAAAATGGTGCAAATAAATATACCACTTGCTTCCCAATATTGTCCGAGCAGCACCGAATAAAATATATGTTTCGTATTTTTTCGTGAAATCAATAACTCAAGACGCTCCTCGTTGGACACTTATCTGGATACTTATTGGCAGTTGATGTGGCTCGATTTTCGAGTGACGAGTGCCGCCTCCACTTCCACGCTTCTCTCCGTTTCATCTTCTACGGGGGCGTGAAGTTGGTCTCTGGGTCAATCGAAGCTCGAACCATTCCCGAAGTTGAAACCATTGAAAACAACTCGCCAACTGTTATTGATCTTGATCACAGAGCATAATTACTGTTTCCCATTTCAAATCGACTCTTCCTCCCCGTCGTTACACCTTCTTTTAATCAGCGCTCGATCGAACACGCGCGAATGGCAAACTCAAAGCTAATGGTTACATGGTCCATTAACTTTATGAAAGTTTCGCGAAGAATGGGCGCAAATTGTGTCGGGTACTTTAACCTAGATAATTAATTGCAATTGTACTCGGGTCGAGTTGCGCTAGATGTTATTTTCAACAACTGTTCCGCCTTGAGCTTTTTCATACGCGCGTAATTGTCTTCATTTTCTTCGACTGGAGAACATCAACTTTTTTTTTGTGAAATAGAAAATGATGAACAAGAAAAAAGAAACAGACTTAGAAGTTGTTTTAGTTCGGAAGTTTACAGATTTAGAAGTTGGTCGCGCAAGGGGACCGTCGATGATCGTAAACTTTTGGATTGCATTAAACGATCTTTCTAATATTTTTATTAGACTTTATAATATAATAATTATAATATAAATTAATAATATAATAATTAATATAATAATTATTTTTTAAACTTTATAATATCTCTGTATAAAGATTGGACCAGATAACGCGATTTGTCGAAAGTCCAGCTATTTGTTCTCTAGTCTTTTTTTTATATAAATTCGTAAACACGATGTCTCCCTTTTTTCCTTTCGAAGACTATTATTAGTCTTTAATTATATTAATACAAATTATTTGAACATTCCCAAATCGAACCACGGATGATTCTTATCGCCTTCGTCATTTTTGTTTCGTACAAATACTGGTGAGAATCATTTTTGTCAACGAAAACTGCAGTCTGCAAATAACCCAAGCAACTAAATCGCTTTACAAATTACGGTAGACAGTCGTTTATGAATTTAAGAACTTATAATTTGTAGTAGGTACTTCGTTTCTAACAACGTCGAAACAGGATCTAAATTAGGGCTTCCACAAAGATCGAAAATAATAACGATGTTGTATTGACTTGTCTTGGAAAACGAAGGCAATGTCGAGACAAGAAATAGGAGATCGAGACTCTCTGAAGGAAGGATATATAAATAAACCATGAGAATATGTCCAATATCTTGTAAGAATCTTGGTCTTGTTTCCTTTAGTATTTTAAATATAATTGAGATACTGTTAAGTATATAATAGTAATATAAGTATAGCAATATAAGTATATAATAATATAATAATAATATATAATAATATAATATAATATAATAATAATATATAATAATATAATATAATAATATAATAATAGTATAGTAATATAAGTATATAATACTGTGCTTATCCACACAAATGAATTGAAATAATTTGAATTTTCTTGCAAGTTATTATTTACTTGAGGAATTTAGCTTTATCGTATAAAATAAAATGAAGAATTCGAAAATCGATATCGACACTGATTAATGACCTAATCGTGATTTATTTTATAGTCAGTTACTCTTATGCAGTTACTCTTAATGCCAATTATACCAATCGACTTTTTTTCAATCGACTTTATTTTACAAATAGGAATATATCGTGTACCACTCGAAACAATGTAGAGAACTATACGCGCGTTGATAATGTGTAGTTCTCAGTTACATCTACATCACTACTATACAGGGTGTCCCAAAATTATGGTGTTTCCGAGAAACGAGGGGTTCCTGAGGTGATTTGAAGCAACCTTTTCCTTTACAAAAATTTTCTTCGAGGCATCGTTGACGAATTATTGACAAAAAACACTGACCAATGAGGAGCGAGCTCGTTTGACGCTAGGCGGCCGTGCCGTGAGCTCGCCTCTCATTGGTCAGTGTTTTTCGTCAATAATTCGTTAACGATGCCTCGGAGAAAATTTTTGTAAAGGAAAAAATTGCTTCGAATGACTTCAGGAATCTCTAATTTCCCGGAAGTACCATAATTTTGGGATAGCCTGTATATGTATACACGTACATCCGCATAGTTCTATTACTCGATCTGTTAAATAATATCGGAAAATAGTCGATAAATGTCATGAATTTATCATTGGGAAAGTGACGAATGAAAAGAAAAAAAAATTAGCGTGAGACCAATATTATCAAAAATAACCTAGAAAATCGCGTGACGAGACCAATATTTCCAATTTCAAGGATAAAGAAAGAACAGTACAAGATTATGTTACGAATAGTGTTTCAAGAACAAGAGAACATTTCAGCAAATATCATATTGCCTTGTATCGCCGAAGCTCGATTCGAAACCTATTTGACAAGTTTTGCTTAGGGAAATCGTATATCGTAGCTATGAAAGCTAGCATTTCCGTGGGAAGGTAATTTATTATTGCCTCAGAGAAAGAAAAGTAAGCATATGCGTCTCAGTTCGGCGACGTGCCCGTTTTGCAACACAGAAGAAGTTTGTTTCGGCCGTTCTATCGCAATTTACCGATTGGAAGGGCTATTAATTTTCAGCCGGATCCAGAAAGTATGGAAGAACGGCGGTAGGCAATAGCTCGAATCGACCTCGATAACTTTCGCGGCGAACTTTCCGAGAATACGTGAGCTGGAACTGCGTGTAAAATTCTTGCGGCCCATTTTCCAAGGGGAACAAAGGGTCGGATAGACGGGAACTCGATTCGTACACCTACTTCCATAAAATCTGTACCAGCGCCACGGCCAGGCAACTTCTACCCGTGTTGATACCCTTTGACGGGACAAAGGTACGGCTTCGTATTGGCAGACAGTGTGATTTAGATCGTTTGCCACCGCCGAAAGCTTTGCGTGTTCGACGAGAATTTTGTGCATCAGCCGACGAGCCGGTGATTTGCATACAGGAGCTTCGGGAACCTAATCCTTTACGTGTTATGCATACCTAATTCTGTAAACAATATTTATGGTAATGCGCCGTCGACCGTAATTTCACTTAAATATTTCAGCCGGCAACGCCTACGATCCACGAACCAACGCGGACCAGGATTTAAATTAGGCTGAAAAATTTATGGACCTTTCGCGTGATGCGCAATAAATCCATTATTCAATTTCGAATGTTCATTATCGGCCGTTGTGAGAGCTCCGATTTAATAATCAGGTCGTTTCGAAAGTCGAATAAAATTGCACTCTTACTGGGAGATACCGATTTTCATCCTGTCGCGCCGATATGAATTAATTCGTTGCCAATTAGAACGATGAAACGTGTATTATTTTTCTGCCGGTGTCGAATTTGATATCGCGGCAATAATTGGCACACGAAGTCATTTTGTTGGGCTGTTCGGAAAGTAACTTCGATCTTTCACGAGAAAATGAAAGACGATTTTTGTATGTTCGAAGTAAATATTGTTTAACGGCGTATTGTCCTATAACTCTTCGACACTTATCTGGTTCGTTTTGAAATCTTGAAACGAAATTTTGTTGTCAAACGAAAGTACACATCGAACCACCCAATATAACGAAACGGCAAGCAGTTCGTTATATTTAACACTGGATTTACGGAACCCGTCAAAATGGCGGGTCACTAATTTTTTAATTTATTCATATCGCAAAGATACATTTGTGAATTATTTATTCAATTTATATGTTACTCAGGGCAAATGTTATAATAACACTTGTTTAAAAATCAGAATAATTGTCTTGTTGTTACTTTTATAAACTGATATAAAACAGCTGTTTTTTGTGCTCCGTAAATCTAGCGTTAAATAAATCAACAGCATAATTATTATTGTGATATTAATAGAGCTTATATGCATTAATAATACTGTTGTGTTCCTTTAATTCATTAAAAAGATACTTGTTTATGTATTATGTTCAAATATATGTGTCACCGGTCACCCAGTAATTCATAATACAAAATGATTCGAATAAAAATTAGTCAGTAAACAGTTCCTAAAAAATTACAATAGTAAATGTTGATAAATGATTTTTTTATTCAATAAAAAAACAAGATCACTAAGTTTTTTTTAACATAACTGTACATTATTTATGTACAAATCGATTCATCTTTGTATTCCCTTTAAAGAAATATGAACGTACTTAAGTCGAAAATTAATTAGCTTAGAGGTTATGATTATTGTTCCGAACACCCATAAGATCGGCGCCCATAAGCGTTCCTCATGATAAATGTTCGCGAACGAACCGCTGCTAACAAAAGCTATCAGCTACTTAAGATATTTCTGATTCTGCAGGGAGCGAATATCCACGATCCCGTATTATCGGAGAATTAGTAATCCTTAGACAATAGATAATTTATCGGTACCCGGTTACCAGAGAATTGGGGTGTACAGTAAAGGGGAAAAGTCGAAGGCGACAGAAATCGAACGGGAAGTGCTAGATTGTCTTCGAATTGAAATAGTTTCCGAAGTCTTAGCTTTGTGCACGCAGAATTTTATTCCATTATCGAATCCTTAGTGATAATAAATTCAAGAAGTTAATGCAGGAAACTTCTGTAACCAAGCCATTTCTTACGTTTGTACCGAAGCGAATTTTTATTAACAATAGACGATTAAAGAAGGATGAAAAACCATAAAAATATAAAAGTATTTTATAGAAACTTTACGTTACTAAATCGATGTTACATCTTTCTGATAGCCTCGAGTTATAACAACTACTTTTAGCTCCAAAAAATTGTTACAATTCGTAGAAGTAACTTCAAACATTTAGCAATGTTAAATTAATGTGTTACAATTAATGTCATCATACAAATTATTATCTACGGAACATTTTTACCGAAGCTCGAAGCAATTGCAGCACTAGATGCAAAAAGGGCACATGCACCAAAATGTCATTTCGAGGAAATCAATTTCGAAATTTTCATTACGGCATTGTTTAATAAATAGTATCTACACGTGTCCATTTTATGACGTTTAAAAATTTAGTTTACGTGCCCTTTCTTCATAAATGAGATAAGATCATTAAAAGGTCATATTTTTGTTCACTAAATTAGTTTGTCAATTTATTACAAATTATTCAACGTGTTATTTAGAAAATCAAATAAATTAAGTACAGAAGTAAAGAAAAAGTTTGATATTCTGAAATAATTCTTGAAGATGAATTTATGTAGAGACGTATAGTATAATATTAGATCGAATTATGTAAGTATAATATTATAAAATAAAGATGTATAGTATAATATTAATTATATTAATATTATACTATATTATACTATTATATTAATTATATTAATATTATACTATATTATACTATTATATTAATTATATTAATATTATACTATATTATATTATTATATTATATATTATATTATATTAATTATACTATAATATAATATAGTATATGTAATTATATTATAGTATAATTTATATTTGACTACTCAGGTCTAAATATTCTACTATCTTCATCCACAGGCATGACAATAGACTTCTTACTTCTTTTTCTTCAAGTCAGGCTGATTCACCTCGCCTTAATCGATCATTTTTCAATATTTTTTGCCAGAATTTAGAAGGTGCGTAGTTCGAATTGTATTTCTCACAAGTGTGAAGCGAACCATTTGGATGTGAAAAGACATCTTCATACATGTACTTCTGAATAGTAAAAATTTTATTCTCGCTCGTTGTCTCTGTCCAATTTTCGATACGTGTGTAGTCCATTGTAGAACTTCGAAAGCGGAAGGTTCTTCTTTGCAAAAAAGAAAACATGGAGCCAATCTGCATAGAAGATTTACGGAAAAAGGGCGCATGGACGTGTGTATCCTTTTTCTATGCAACGCCTCAATTATAAACCGAACGACCCTGTGAAAAAGTCATTGAGCTCGGATCTTAATGTCTATAAAACGCCGAGATTTCGATGTCTTTTGACGAATAAAAATCTGCAATTAGGGAAACGAGTAGATATGAAAGTGTACTTCATTACCAGAGTTCAATGCGAAGATCCTTTAAGTCTGTCAGTATCGAGCATTCAGCAAACGAAAAAAAAAAGCTGACATTTCATTCGCAAAGAAAACAATTTGCAAGTAACTGCTCGATTCGCTCATGTAGTCGTAACGATGCTAACAAACCGACGAGCATTTCTATACAGGGTGACCCATTTAAATTGATCGAGTGAAATATCTTCGAAATATCGTCGATGATACTAAAAATCATTTCAAACGAAATTTGAATGGATTCAAGAACCACGTGATCTAATGTTAATAAGATTTTTCTAGGTGAACGCGTCAAGGACATGTAAAAATTAACTTTATATTTTTTTAATGGAATCATAAATTTGTTGTGACACTAATTGATTTATCTCGTTATTCCCTTCATAAAAATACTAAGGCATTTATTGCGGAAAAAATCATTTGTTTAGAAGATATTCTAATTTTAGAATCCTTTAGAGACCAAGGAAATCTTTGCGTTCGTGCTTTTTTTAAACATCAACTTTAGATAGGCTAACACCGTGCTTTCCAAAAATTAGAGTATCTTCCAAATTAACGATCTTTCGCGATAAATGCCTTAGTGTTTCTACGAAGGGAACGACGAGCTGAATCGACTAGCATAATAAAAACATATATGATTCTACCGAAAAAGATAAAGTTGACCTAGAAAAACCTTATCGATATTAGGTTACGTGACCCTTAAAACCATTCAAATTTCGTTTGAAACATTTTTCGCTATCATCGACGGTTTCGAAGATATTCGACTGGATCGATTTAAATGGGACACCCTGTGCATGTTCCGTGGTAAAAATATTTATGAAACCTTGCAGAATTGATACGAAATGATCGCGCACTATGTCTATTAAATTCTTTTCAATATTTGTAGTGCTGTTCGATACTTGCGCACAGCATTCGCTGATCCTTTCCATTATACGTACAAATATTCAGCGATTCGTGCCAATACTGCAGATTGCCTCTGCATCAAGTAGAACTCGCGCACGTTCTAGTAAACTTTAAATATTTCAGATGGTCAGAAAGACACTTCACCGATTGTGAGTAGCATTATAGGCTTCCTCCTCTCTATTTCTATCCCCTGGGGTTGTCGGCTTTATTCAAATGCGCTATGCCCAGACATTATGAGGCCGGGGTTCCTGATTCATTGTACAATGTACAGAGTGGCCGGAAAGTCGCATGTTATTTCGAAAATATTCTATTTTTCAAACAGACCGTGCGGCACTGCACGTTATGGCACATTGTTCGGCATTATTTTCTTCGAAGTTACAACTCGGCGCGACCACTAGCATTCTCCGTATGCGTGTTCCGGACATGAAAATACATTTCTTACTTGATTCACACTTTTTTCAGATCATCAATAATTACATACATTCGATTTCGTATGCAACGAATTTGTTTAACATTCGTTTGAAAAATGTTGAATCTTATGGCGTTCGTACGAATTACAATTTTTATTTAATTTTACAAACACGCCCGCTGACGCAATGCGTTTTATAATATATTAAATATGGATAATCCAATTCTCTATGCAAATTATAAAATATATTTCACGCTGCTCGTTATAGTTTGAAATTACAACGTGCACGAGATTAATTTGATCTTTTTTTGCACGCAAAATGCGAGAACGTTATCATCGCGAGAGCATGAGGAACTTTGCGCAGATTTGCATCGAATGCAGTGATACTTTATACTACGACATTGAGATTCGATTGTTAAAAAGTTCACGGTTCATCAATTTTTTTAAAATTTCAAAGTCGAATTTGTACGATGATATTCATTGGATTCGGATAGGAGCGAGTCGACTTTGTGGCAAAGCGCGTTTATCGATTCGTGCAGCCTCTGTCATCATTGGCGCCGAGACGTTCGTAGCAGCGAGCAATCATTCGCGTCGAACGATTGACGCTGAGCCAGTAAAATTTTCAGTAAATTTTTTGACCGACTGTACGTTCAAGAGAAAAGTGGAAGACGCGACAGTACCGAGCACACCAGCTCCGTCATTAAGGGTATAAAATGGTGAAAATGCAGCATCCAGCGATCAACGTCATCGTCGTCGATATACCGAATCCTCCGTGGCAACAAACGTCGACATAATGCCGTTGCTGGCGTCAGCCTTGTTCCTCCGTTTCAATTGCTCCAGACAGAAAAAATGTGCTCTGCTCGCAGATCATCCGTAAATGAAACACTATAGTCACGATTATCGTAAAACACATTCGAATCATCATCAGTGAGAAATATTAACGGACGATGAAATCGCATAAAGCTAGTCACAATTCATACAATTTTAAATATTTTTATATTTTATATATTTTTTGAATAATAATTAATAATTAATATTTTTAATTAATATTATATATTTAATAATATATATATTATATATATTAATATATAATAAAAATATATAATATATATTATAATTATATATTAATATATAATATAATAATATTATATATTTAATATAATATAATATTAAATATATATATATATATATTTAAAAAATTTATTTAATATTTAATATTATTATTATAATTATTTTATTTAATATTTAAAAAATATATACCGTTTTAATAACAACTCTTTAAAACGCATGAATCAATTCTTATTGCAACCGTTCTTTTAAATCTACTATAATTTTAAAGATATACCCCAAAGAAACGAATTGTGGCCGATTATAAAAATAACTCAAAACTTCTCTTAAGAACCCCGACAAACGTTCGCGTTGTCGAACTTCTATTGTTGACAAAAATTTGTAGAAAATAAACCGTAACATGTTTTAAACTCATGTTATTATATGCTGCAGTTATAAATGGTAGCAATTTATTATTTATCTGCTCGTACGGTTGATATCTTAATTATTACCTTGAAAGTCTGTCGTCGCTTATGAAAATTTTGTCGTCGCTACACTTTTGTATCCCGCTGTAGCGGTAATGCGAGGTGTTCAAAGGGGACTAACTCTGAAACGTGTCCCTTAGGTCCATGCACACCTCAAAGTGGGAACCCACAAATTATACAAGCGATAATTGTAGGCTGAATGAGAATTACTCCCGCGTCGCCGTCAGCTAGTAAATGCAACTTTCAAAACTGACCGAAATTCTAATGTAATAATACGAACGATAAAATGGGAAAGTTTAATTGATCTAAAAAAATGGAGAAACTGGTGACACTGTAATTTTGTGTAATTCCTCAAATTAGCTATGGGATTTTACTTAATTTACATACATTCATAATTAATTCTTCTGTAAACTAATTAAAAAACATTAACCAATTGTCTTTACATTTGCAGTTCACAGTTTCAGTATGAAAACATTTTTGCTAAATTAAAAGCTGCGAACTGTGTAAGCCACTTTCACCTTATCAGAAAACATAAAGCCCCGAAAGATACGTAAAAAATGTCGCTAAATACCGCGAGGTGTACACAAACTTGAATGTTCCTCTTTCTGCGCCAATAAATACAGATTAAATTCCATAAATAACGGTATTGTCTTACGTTCTCGCGTGTAAAGAGATCTTTTTCCCCCCGTCCGCGCCCGTGCATTTCTCGCTTATCCAGCGCGGAGCTCGGCGAGTCCGCGCAATTATCATAAAAAGCTTCTAAAATATTTCTCTCGTTGACCTAACAAGAATCCCGTCGCGTTAATAAATATTTAATGCATATTTAAAAGTTTCAGAACGACGGCTGTAAGAAAACGTTCAACTGTACGACTTTAATGTATTCCCCTGACCTAAATGTATTTTTAATTAGTGACTCAACTCGGATAAGAACGGTACCGGAGGAATAGTCGGAGTTAATGCGCGCAGCCGGTATAAAGAAGTTACCCGGAACAAATTCTATCTGATACTAAGTATCAGGAACGACTTCGATGAAGTTTTAGCAAGTTTTCGGTTCACATCCGCGGAGGCCGGCAGCGATCCGTGCCAAGGCGACGCGACGAGTTGTTGATGTCAGTGCCTCGAGGACTCGTTGACAGTCAGTTTGTCAGATTTTCGCGGAATTGGAAAGATACAGAGATCAACAAGTAACTTTCAATGTGAATCAGGAGTGTCGAACTTATTCTCTGCCAACAGCCATATACGAACCCTACCATTATTCGGCCGGTTGTCCCAATTTCCGCGCCGCGCCGCGCCTTAAAGAAAGCTGGGAACGTGACGCTTCGCGACGTGTCGTTTTTGTGATCTTTCTGACATAAATTTTTAATATAATATTTAGGTAGGTAGATTTTAATAATAATATTTTAGGTAGTGCAATGATATTGTTGCGAATTACTCTATTTCTCTCGCGTCGCGGCATTTTATTTACAATAAAGAATATTACCTATGACACAACTCGATACAATTATATCTTAGATCTTTCAGAAGTGGGATGTTGCTCGTTCGACGGTCCTATCTCGACTCTTCGATTGTCCGTTGGTAACACTCTTCCGTGGCAACCCTTATCTTGTATTATTCTTTAAGGAGTTGTTCACAACAGGGCAGTTTCACATTACAGCGACTTGATTTGGACAAGTCGCCGAAACAATATTATGACCGCGATTCATGTAAATACTCCAGTTAATCATTATTTCTTCGTTACAAAGCAGATAAGGAGATCGATAAGTGATAAGTGGACTGCGGATTTTACGCGCTTATGGCAAAAATGAGCGGATGAAACTGGAAACAGTGAATGGATGGAAAGAAACTAACAACGTCGGTGTACTAATTTTCAACTTAATTACATTATTAAAGAAAGAAAGAAAATTGTACTTTGTAGACATTGTCTATTTTGCATCAATTGGAAAGAGCGGGAACTAAAGCTTAACTTGGGAGCTGGAAGGCTAGGTTGACGGAATCGAGGAGATACGGAGGTGGCCATATTTCAGTGGCTCAGCGGAAAAGGCGAGCAGTAAGGGACAGAGCCATCAGTGGCTCGCGAGCAGCCAGCTCGTCAACCCTGTTGTAAATCATTCAGACTTTATTAGGTCGAACCTCTACATTCTATTTATCTGCATAGAGCATAATTAACTATTTACTATAAAACTATATATTATAATACAATTTTTTTCGCATCTATGTTAATTAACATCTCTTTGTCCTTAATTAATTATAATTCTTGTGTGTCTTCTTTTACGTTCATTTCTCGATTTCGATAACAAAAAAGTTACATTTCGTTTCGATTTAAGGAGAATCGAGTAGCGTTCATATTCAGTAGATTATGTACGAAATTTTCATCATGAGATTGACTTTAACCTTTTAGATACGGCTGAATTCTGCGCGAGGCTATTTCTCTGGACGGCAGAGTCTGATACTGCACATTCTGTCTATATATACAGGGTGTCCCAAAAATGTCTCGCAATCCAACAGTGGCGGGTTCCTCGGACCATTTGAGGCAACTTTTTCCTTTACAAAAATTTTCTCCGAGGCACCGTTAACGAGTTATTAACGAAAAACAGTGACCAATCAGAGGCGAGCTCAGCTGGCGCGAGGCGATCGAGCCAATGAGCGGAACTGGGCTTCGCGCGCTGGTTGGCTGGACCGCCTCGCGTCAGCCGTACTCGATTCTTATTGGTCACCGTTTTTCGTTAATAACTCGTTAACGGTGCCTCGGAGAAAATTTTTGTAAAGGAAGAAGTTGCTTCAAATGATCCGAGGAACCCACCATTTCCGGATTGCGAGACGTTTTTGGGACACCCTGTAGACTGTTGTAAATCGATGTGAAAACAAAAGAAGTGTGAAACAATGCATATAAAGACGATTATTTGGTTCAAACGATGAGCGAGTGAGCTACTAGAGCAAGCCACTATAGTGGCGCGTCGTGCCTAAAAGATTAAAACATGAGTTGTTGTAGCGTAAAGCACTGCTCGGAATACTTCGGAACGCAGCATTGGGCTTCGCCTTCTGGCTAGCGTCGCAGCGTCTCGCTCACATCCGATGAAAGCAACTCGGGGAGCGAGACGCTGCGGCGGTAGTCAGGAGGCGGAGCCTAATGTTGCGTTCCGAAGCGTTCCGAGCACTGATGTAATATGTTAATTGCATAAATCGGTAAAAATTTCAATCTAACACTGTAACCACATAACTGTTCTGTTATTCAAACACTCACGTTTCCCGGATTAATTTGTATAATAGAGATTCTACTGCACTCGTCACGAATTTCCGATGTACGATACAAAATTACAATGGAAGTATACATATCCGTATTACTTAATATTATAGTTACAATAAAAATATGTGAGACAATTTTAGACACCATAAAGTAAAACAAACGCCATAAAGTAATTGTTTTCTGTATTTCAAACCTTGTTTCTGCAGATAAAATGTTCTGCATCAGTCACATATGTTCATTCCTCGAATTTAAGTTAATTTATAATTATCCAAAAAGTAACACTTTGTGACAATACGCACGATAGAATATGCAAACTTTTAAAGGGAAATTAGTTAGCACACGAAATGGAACAAAAATATTAATGAAAATATCTTTCGCGCAATCACGGTGGAACGTGAAATTGCTACTTTCGATTCCTCCTTGGCCTACAATGATGAGCAGTTCGGAGATTCACGCTGAAGACTGGCCACCTCTGACCTCTCCGCTAGCTATTTCGAACTTTTTAATAGAGTGTCGCAACATGGAAGGGGAAACTTGCAGAATGGCATAACGATCCTTTCCACCTTCCTTTCTTTTTCATCTTTTTCCGATCTTTTTCTAACGTGGCAGCCCTCCCCCGCGTTCTCCGTTACCCGGCGACCCCGGGTTCATCTTTACAAGTTACTCTTTCTCTTTGCTAGCTCCGCTCTGTGTTCTTCGACACAGTTTTTTCTTGCTTGCAACACCCTTCCGCCGAAGTTTTCCTGCATAAACAGCAGGTCATTAACTAGCACTATGCCGGAAGATCGTATCTGCCTTATCTCGTCGAGACTCTGTCCGCTCACGGCGTCACCGGCGAAATGATTCATCCGCTTCCTTCCCTTCGGATAAGACGATCCTCGAACGCGTTATTAGTTTGTTGCAAAAGCGTTTCGGGATGAGCTTGATGGCCAACGGAGGTGTTAACACGCGACACCGTATAAATGCTTCCGTGATTGATGCGCGGTTAGAAGAAGGATTAGCCTGGCAAACACCGGCCGGATCAAGGTTCAGCATACAAGGTCGATCTAAACTATTGTAGCGAATGGCAAAGCTTCCACTCGGAGCTTCCATGCGCATGTCAGGTACCAGGAAAAAATTCGAACTGCACGCTTCGTGCTTTATTTTAGATGTCACGAAATGAACGAACTGAGAAATTAATTGCAGTTGTTGTTGCATCATCATCTGGAAGTACGATCTGCACAAACGTTTACGAAGCTAAAATTTTGTACTATTTGTAGTACAGATATAGTAATATAGTAAATATAGTAATATATAGTATAATATAATACTATAGTATATATAATACTATATAAATATAGTAATATATAATACTATAGTATATATAATACTATATAAATATAGTAATATAGTATAATGCTATAGTATATATAATACTATATAAATATAGTAATATATAATAATCCAAATATAGTAATAGTAAATGATACTGTACAATTTTCTTTCTCTATGGTTATGTTGCGATTTCAAGAGTTTTTCTTTGAAATATCACATCGAACACATTTGGTTGAATCAACCCTATAATTACATTCAGTTGCAAGATGATCACAGATCATTAATGAAACTTTTATTTGCTTGTTTATAATACTTATATGTTTGTTCATAATATTTATATGTTTTTGATTTGAACTACACAGTTTAAACTACCCTTCACGACTTAGGGAAACATTTTTTCTCGTTTAAAAAATTGATGATCGTCGTATTTAATTATTGGTTAGTTTTGTAAAGATTGCAGGATGTTCTGAAAAGAAGAGGATATCCTACAAGTGATTAAATTTTTATTAATTAAAATGCTATTTTATATCTTTCTATAGATATACACAGATTTATTTCTGTTCTGATGAACGTCAATTTGTTGATTCAACGTTTTTAAAATTCCAGAGGCACACAGAATATCTAAGAAAGAAACTTTGAACCACATCTTTTTTTACCTACTGTATGTTTGAAATAATGTCTAGAGAAAAAAGCACAGCACTCGAATCTCAAACGTCTCGGCTATGCAGCAGAAAGAAAATATAATCCACAAATCGGCAGAAAAACTTTAGCTGAAAAGTCATTCGAATATCTAAAGTTTACATACACCATTTTGAATCTCCGTGTACACATATTTGCGCACGCATACACGAGTCCGGGAACTTTATGCCAGACCGAAAGTTTGGATGTGCACTCCAACTTTTGCCTAACGATATCAGGGCCATACTTAAGGGGCCATGACGTATAGCGATATCTAAAGCATCAAGTTTCTGCTCTTTCGTAATTTTAATACACGTTATTACTGTTTATATTACTGGCAAGATATCTGATCTTCGTAGCCGCAGACCTCATTTGTAACAGTAATTCTTAAAGATCTGATCTAGAAAGTGTAGCCATTACGAAAAATGAAACAATATTTTTTTATTTGGAATGTATAAGGGAATCTGTTCTATACAGTAATATTTTTTCCTGTTCATTTGTTAAGTAATTTGTGTAATAATAATACAAATTGTCGCCGTATACTCGAAAGTATTTTCTCAAAGATTTATTGAAGCTTAGATTTAAAAGGTGTAGCTATTACAAAAAATAGAATAATATTTTTTTTCTTGCAATGAATAAGGGAATCTGTTCTATACAGTAATATTTTTATATATATTTATATTATATTATATTATATATATTTATATATATTTATGTATATCTTTATATATTTTATAATATATTCCTGTTCATTTGATAAGTAATTTGTGTAATAATAATACAAATTGCCGCCGTATACTTAAAAGTATCTTCCCCAAGATTTATTGAAGATTAGATCTAAAAGATGCAGCTATTACAAAAAATAGAATAATATTTTTTTTCTTACAATGAATAAGGGAATCTGTTCTATATACAGTAATATTTTTATATATAGTTATATTATATTATTTATATTACATTATATTATATATATTTATATATATTTATATATTTTTTTATATATTTTATAGTATATTCCTGTTCATTTGATAAGTAATTTGTGTAATAATAATACAAATTGCCGCCGTATACTTAAAAGTATCTTCCCCAAGATTTATTGAAGATTAGATCTAAAAAATGCAGCTAGTACAAAAAATAGAATAATATTTTTTTTCTTGCAATGAATAAGGGAATCTGTTCTATACAGTAATATTTTTTCCTGTTCATTTGTTAAGTAATTCGTGTAACAACAATACAAATTGCCGCCGTATACTTGAAAGTATTTTTTCCAAGATTTATTGAAGATTAAAAATCAACGTATGTATCATCTCCAGTATTGATTTACGGAACACGTTTATAGAGTACATCCTGCTCGTAATGCTGAATGAAATATTTATAGTTTATGCTATGCGCTTGTTTACATCAATAATTCATTATTTTAACGTACAACGTAATTGTGCGTCGTAACCCCGTATAAATATAGAAGAGTGAACATGCGATCGATTGGAAAAAAAAAACATGATATGGAAATCGTTCGAATAAATAAAACTGAACGATTACATGAAATGGTGGAATCAATGGAATATATTAAAAGCGTTTCCCTTTTATATATAGTTCAACGAGTTCATTCTAAAGAGACAAATATACTTTCTGGACTGCAGGAAAATCAAAAAATTTAAAAGAGAGAAAAAAAAAGGTTGAATTTCTTTTATAGGCCACAAGATTCGTTGGAACAATTGGAAAATTAGCAATAACATAGCGTGCACAGATTTCCAAAGAATTGTAAAATGTAGATATTTAAATACTGTTTAATAATTTCGCTCGAACTATTCACCAATGAAATAAACGTTTCTGCAATTTCCATTTCTTCGCATTTGTCTGCGGAAATATAAAATATTTAAGTAAGATCATCGTTATTATCTTCGTAACGTGAAAGTTGCCAAGAGTGGAAATTAGTTGAGAAGAGCAAAAAATGGTAAGTGCAATTTACGTGCTGATATCGAATTTAAGGTTTCGCATAACTAGCCACTACATTGTATTACAGAAGACCCTCCACCTCCATTTTTTCTACAAACAGACAGAATTCGCAGCTGTCCCTCAAATTCGATTGTAAAATATCGTCGCATGCAATTCCTCTAATCGAATATCCAATATTAATTCCGTATTGTTACTCTCACGACCAGCATTATTGTTACGAGCGTTCCTATTGCCGGCATTAACTTTCTTCATTTCTGCAAGCCATCACAGTAAATCTGCTCGTTCGCAGTTTTACGATCGAGACTTTATCGTCGGACTTCTATCACGGTGTACCAAAATCCGTCGGACAAGTCAGTATCACCTCTGTGTTCGCATGTTACTTCTAATGCGGTCTCAAAAAAAGAACTATTCTTCTTATAGTTTAAAGCCGCCGAAATCCTCTGATTTATAGCTCGACGCTTTCTGATTTACGCTGCAGTGAATGAAATGCGTTTGATTACCAAATGTCGTAGCTTAAACAATTACAAGGAATGTTAAAATTGTATCTGTATTATATTCAAACGCAACAATTTTTTCAGGTATATATCAAGAAATTCTGTTTGACGAAATGTTTTTCTTATGCTCAATAATTCTCTTTCGTCATTATCATTGTTTTAGACAATTCTAATGTGTTTAAACAGGTTTATATACGTGCAATAATATAATATAATATAATATGCAATATAATATATATAATATGCAATAATATAATATGAATAATATAATATGCATAATATAATAATATAATAATATGCATAATATAATATGCAATAATATACGTGCAATTCATTTTTACGCTATCTTAACGCACGATTTTCTGCTTTTCGCAAGAAATATCACGATTCAATATTAGAAGACAACACAATTCTGGCAACTCGATATTAATAGATAATTTTCAACTCAAATATTAAACCTTCGCTATTAAAATTTTATTCATATAATTTTATGCAAACTGCTGCATTCCGTATGGAAGTAAATATCATTATTTTTACTTCATATTGCATAAAATGATTTGGTAAAGTGCAGTTATCTGGTTCCTTTCGAAGTATACTTAATATGCGGCATTAATTAACTAATCAACGTTCTGAAGTTAATATGGGAACTACTTCCGGTTATCGTTCAACCACGCCAATTAAAATGATGGTCTCCCCAACTTACTCATGCTAATTAGATTCAAAGGAAGTAATATTTTGAGAAATTGAGTTACCACACGTTTCAGAATTTTCTTACCAACGCTGTTCCATGTTCTTGCATTGAACTCACAAGTAGTTGCAGCGTTGTCTATAGGATCGCAAATAAAAATAATTCCTCACCACTAATTGTACAATTTTAATTATACGCCTGGTTAAAAACGTAATTAAACGATGTGCGGTAAGCTTCTCATGCTCAGAGGTTATTGCAGACATCAGCATGATCATCGCAAGAATTTAACCCCATGCACTATTATAATGAGTGGGACTCTCTCTCTCTCTCTCTCTCTCTCTCTCTCTCTCTCTCTCGCGATCTATTAAATATGAATGTTACACATTTATTCTAAATCCTCTGAATGTAAACGCACAAAAAATAAAAATAAAAACTGCTTACTCTGTTACATAAATGATTATGAACGAAGAAGTGTTAATTTATGTAGTCGTGAAAGAAATCGTTGCGCAACGGGTTAAGAATATCGTTCCATTAATCTTAATTTACGAATAAACCTGAAGAATTAAATATATCTCGATTTAGCTACCGTTTTCTGTAGTTCGTGCAGGATATTTTTATTTCCTGCAAACAGTTTCGTGCAACCACCTTTCATAAGCAAATAAATAATAAATTGAAAATAAAATTTCCAAAAATAATCGATACCGTTTTATTAATTCATATTTTGAAGCTCATTTATATATTAATATTAATGCAGTAGTCAAGCTAAAGTCAGACTGCTTCTGAAATATCTGAATACTTTAATGTACCGCCGGGATTCTAAGAGTTTATAATTCTACAATGTATGATCATCAGGAGTAAGTTGTAATGGGGATAATATGTTTCAAATAAAAAAGAATTGCGTTATGCTTTCAATTGTTTTGAAAACGTGGATCGCGATCGTTCCACGCCGTCGACCATTTTAACAGCGTCCGCGACAGCAAATTGTGTAGTTTTAGAGAAGATAGTTGTGACATACCAAGCAAGTAAATATCTTGCAGTCACTATTTTTTTAGCTAATTCAATTATTTAATGTCAATATCGTTTATTGTTTTGTACTTATAAATTAAATAATATTTAAGAACGTATTGTAACAGCATTTGTTAGAATGTTCGAATATATAAACAAAATATTTTTATACATTGTTATCGTTATTATTATTCAATTATTTAATGTCAGTATCGTTTATTGTTCTGTTCTTATAAATTAAATAATATTTAAGAACATATTGTAACAGCATTTATTAGAATGTTTGAATATATAAACAAAATATTTTTATACATTGTTATCGTTATTATTATTCAATTATTTAATGTCAGTATCGTTTATTGTTCTGTTCTTATAAATTAAATAATATTTAAGAACATATTGTAACAGCATTTATTAGAATGTTCGAATATATAAACAAAATATTTTTATACATTGTCATCGTTATTATTATTCAATTATTTAATGTCAGTATCGTTTATTATTCTGTTCTTATAAATTAAATAATATTTAAGAACATATTGTAACAGCATTTATTAGAATGTTCGAATATATAAATAAAATATTTTTATACATTGTTGTCGTTATTATTATTCAATTATTTAATGTCAGTATCGTTCATTGTTCTGTTCTTATAAATTAAATTAAGTTCCGCTTGAGCTGACCACAAAAAAACGAGTTTCTATGAAAAACTTATCGCATTATAATAGATTTGAGTCGACGATCTTAAAGTAGAATAAATTCAACAACAAATTAGTCAGAAACGAAAGAAGTAATTGCATTATTTCTTAGTAAATTCTTATGTTTTATTTGTAACAAGAATGAGTATACCAAATTCCAAATAGTTGAACAATTTATACAATTCGAAAATACATAATATTTGACGATATTATAATTCGTCAATTCGTTAAAATTATTATGGAAAAAGATCAATGCCTGCGCAGTTCCTTCATCTTGCAATTAATCGATGACAATCTGTACATTGCATAGAAATCCGCAGTCTTAATCGTTGCCGATTTAACAACTTTGAATATAATAGTCGAACGCCACGATTATTTTTGGCAGCCATAACACCGGGTACCATACGGAACTAATAATTCATGGACTAGACCCGATAGTCTCGAATTCGGTATTGTTCCAATCATTACGTATGGGTCCCAATACGGTTTCGGTCGCAGCGCTTCCGAAATGCCGTTCCATAGACATGGTAAACTATCCTCCAGGGTTTATCCTTTCCCGTGGTCCCTCCTAGCTTCTCTGTTTCCCGGAGTACTTAGATAAGCCATGGCGCGGTTTTTGTGGCAATTTCAAGCGGACCTAATCGACCGAATGATATTCGAGGATGATTGTTCTGAAAACTTGCCGAAGATTTTCTTAACCGCCCCGTGGGTCTGGTTCGGCCTGCTGAATGGAATCGCAAAGGGAGACTTAAGGAGCGCCGGGTAAGACGGAGAACTTCATCATCGCGACTGATTGGTCGATTTGTCACCCCTCTCCCCTCCCCCTCCTTGGCTCGTCCTTCGCCTTTCTCGCCTCACCCTATGAATCACGACTCTTGGACTCCCACTTGATAGTTAATTGAACAGGTCGATTTGCTGATCCAACAAGCGGATATCCCCCCTCCTCCTTCCTTCCTCCTTTTCTTCCACCTTTCTTCCCCGCGCTTTTCATCTTCGTTCCGGTGATTGATCTTTGCCAGTTGATCGACTAGGTAGTTCTGTGTCGACACAACCACCCCCGCACCGATTCGGATCGGTCCGAGCAGTATTTTAACGATTGCATGCGCTTTTCGAGGATAAGTCTCGATACCCCGTACCCTACACCCCCCGTCTAGACTCGCCCCTTCTCTTGGTACAGACTTTTCTTGCGCTTTACTACTGACATCGGTATTTTCTGGACTATGCTATTCGAGCCGTTTATTTCGAAAGTGGCATAAGTCACTTTTGTTTTTAAGTCGATATATTTAAGGGTTCGCGTTTTAACACGTTTAAAAATATGGATGCTAACTTTCGAGAAGATTTACTTGTATTTGTTATCTCAGGATACTGGTATTTTTCTCAGTATAAATAATTTCGTATAAACATTAAAAAATCACCACTTTTCATTACGGCAAAGTGACTTATGCCACTTTCAAAATAAACGGCTCATTTATGCTGCGGAACAGCAAGTAATAAATTGGTTCCGTAACAATTTATCGATCGATATTTCTAAGTTAGATCTTCGATCGTGCGACTGCATCAGTTTCGCAATTTTGTAATTATTCTTTATTGCATTCCTCGCATTTCAATATGTAACAATAAAATATTCTCAAATAAATATCGGTGATTCTTTAAAACATTATACAACCGTCTTATCTTAATGATTTTTTAATACGTTTTATATATATAGGAGTTTATATAATATATATAATATATATAATATATATATATATAATATAATATTAATATAATAATATTATTAATATAATATATATATATATATATATATATATATATATATATATACTGTTCTTTAAAAAGATACCAACAGCCACGTTTCTTCGAAACAATTTAATACTTTTATTTTATGATGTAAGATGACAATGATTTCTAAATATTATCACTATAATAAATGAATAATTAACTAAGATATTGTATCGAATTCTATTTAGTTTATTATCTTGAAATTTTTAAATATTTAAGACATTAACTATAATAATTGAATAACTAACTAAAATTGTATTGAATTCTATTTAGTTTACTGTCTTGAAATTTTGTAATATTTTATACATCAACGCATGTTACTCTACGGTTTCATTATTCCGTTCGTTGACGCCATTTCATTTTATTGTGCAATTTTCCCGAAAACAACGTGTGCCATTGATCGCATTTCAATTTATATCTCCATTTCGTCGATAATATTTTCAATGAGATGTACTTTCATAAAACGTATGAAACGACATTTAGAAATATTTTATGAAACGGTGAGATGCCATTTTTAAAAACAATCCTAATATTTGCATCTGGTTTTCGCAGCACATTAATGAAAGGATTATTAAAAACTATTTCGTGGTATAAGGATTCGAGATACGTTTCGTCATGCATGCATAAATATTAAAAAGAAGGAACACTTTTTATCCGACTATGCCCCGAAGAGTTTAAATCAGCTTCATGAGAACCAAACATCTGAAGTTTCGTTTAAGACCGAGATAAGGAAACTGCTTTTTAGCTGGAAACGTATATTTTACTTTACCAAGAATGGAAACCTCGACTTGTGCGTCCTGCGGGAACCATTACGGTAATGTTCTATAATGTTTTAACTCTTTATGCGCTGAACGGACTTTTTCAAGTACCATTTTCATTAATGCATTACCGCAAACCAATCTTTCATTTAAACTTCGACGCAGATGTACAAATATTTTCGTTCGCGCTGTGCGTTGTTTCGACGAACAATTAAAATTTAGAACGAACTGAATGTTTCTAAAACCCTATTGAAGAAAATAATAATAACACACTGAATACCAAGTCTTCGACACAAAAATTACAAAACTGAGACAAACGCATTAATTACGAATTTAAACGAAATGAATATTTTTCACATTTTGCCTTACAATTTTCTTCATTATTACAATTAAATAATTTTGTCCCTAACAGTTTCCTAAGAGAAAGATAAGACTGTTATTTATTCCACGCCTGTATTTATTCTAATGTATTTTACTAATGCAGACTACTTACTTTATTTTAACATAAATCTTACGTGAAATCTTCGTTAAAACTGAACATTACACGCGGCAAGGGCTTAACAATATCCCACGGAAGTAATTTTTATATCATTTATACCATTTTAAGTAATCGTAAATTTCATTCATCTGGTTGCAAGAATCACTCGATATAATATAAAAAATATTCTAAAATCATTAGTCATATCGTGTTCCCGGTCGCATGCGTTTAATTCCACGGAATATTCCAACACTTCAGGATTTCTATGGTTAATGATACTTTCGCCGAATGATACTGAGTGATAACCCGTCGGAATAAATTGCAAGGCAGAGCTGATTCGTATCGTCAACGAGGGCGGGCGGTGGCAATGGCGGCCCCCGGCACTCTGTGCGAATTTAATAAAGTACGACCACGTGATAAATCCGAACTCGCTTAGTAATGCGCTGGCTGGTGGAGGGTCGAAAAAAAAAACAAAACTTAAGGAAGACACATAGCTGGAAAAATCCTAATGAATAGTAATGGCTGTGACGGTTATACGAGTCTCCACTTCGCAGGGCTGTATCTCTCTCGAGGGTCTTTCACGGCTCCCGGCGCAAAATAATCGGGAAGAAAAATCAGCTCGTCATGTTTTTCCAATGGGGCTCCGCCGGAATTTATAACGGTCGATAACCGTTCTCTTCCCCCGATTCTAATGCGTTGCTAAGTTCCGCGACCGAATAGTGGCCGAGCCGTTTCGAATTTCCCGGTGTGCTTTCCTTTCGATAGCGCGCCTTCGAGGTTTTAAAAAGAACCGCGAGATTAAGAGGACGGAATTTAGCGGGGATTACGGGATTATCGCCCGGAACAATCGTCGAAAAAAAGAAAGGTGCGCCCTCCCTCCTTTTATTACCGAAAGTGTGTTCACGCGCTGCAGCTCGAAAGTGTGTTGACACTTCCTTAATTGCAATTACCTAAAAATAGCTACGGTCCACGTACTGCATCAGTGGATGCACTTCGCCAGTAATTAGACGAAATCACTAATACATGCTGATGAAATGTTGTAAATACGAGTTGCATATGAGCCGTTTATTTCGAAAGTGGTATAAGTCACTTTACCGTAATGAAAAGTGGTGATTTTTTTAATGTTTATGCGAAATTATTTATACTGAGAAATATATCAGCATCCTGAGATAAAAAATACAAGTAAATCTTCTCGAAAGTTAGCATCCATAATTTTAAACGTGTTAAAACGCAAACCCTTAAATATATCGACTTAAAACAAAGTGACTTATGCCACTTTCAAAATAAATGGCTCATATAATCTTGTAAAGCGAAGTATCCGCAATTTTTAGATATCCAATATTATACTTATATAAATAAATACTTATATAAATATACTTATATAAATAAATACTTATATAAATATACTTATATAAATATATACTTATCTAATTTAATTATATTTGCTTGAATCTCTCTTTATTGCGTATATTTACAATAATAAACGTAACATAACATAGAATATATTCTGTTAATACGTTGACTGCCGCGTCACCCGTATTCGGGTGACAGCAAAAGTTCTCATCAGGCCACGTCACCCGTAATTCGGGTGATGCTGATTCGACTACTTACAAAGGATTTCCGAAAATATTTCGACAAATATTCTACAAGAGGTAATGAAACTATTGAATTCTTATAAAAATGGTTTATTAAAAAAATTATTCGCAGTGTGTAACATTAAAACATTCTCTGCAAAGTTGAGGTTGATCAGGACAGCTTGGACAAAAAGTTGTTGGTTTTTTCAGATTTGCTAGCGCCTCTGATCGGTCCATTTCGTATCTTTTATTTGAGCTTTTATTTGAACTGTAGCTTCCTCGGTATCATCAACATTTCTTTCTTCTTCCATGACCAATTCTCGTAAAATCTCGTCAATAGTATCTTCATAACATTCATTATCACTAAGATTGTATTTATCAGTATCCGAATTAGAATCTGACGATGTAATTCTATTTATGCTTCTCCTTCCGGGCAATCCGATCTCTTTTCATTATTGAAAAAAATAAGGGCAGAGATTTTAAGTTATACCATTCGGTACTCGGCAAAGATTCCAACTGTTCATGCAGGAACAGAAACAGATATGAATTAACAGCGCACGCTTCCTATAGCGGCACGGGTGGCCTGTAGGAGATTTTGTTGTAAATACGCGTGACAGTCAACGTGTTAAACGAAAGTGTAAGCAGACATCTGGAGATATTATAATTAAACAAAGCATGGATTGAGAATGGTTTAATTACATTTTCAAAATGATATCCACGGACTTGTCAATATTTATTAAACGATACACGAGCTGTTTCGGATGTGGGAACAATGAAGACTGTATAATAAGATGGAGAAACTAATGCAATTTTATATTTCAAAACTTCGATCCAAATAAAAAACAGCAAATTATCCGAAACTTGAACACTAAACCTACCATGCTGATCAAAATGATCGATTCAAATTTTTCATTTCAAAATTTCTGAAATTGTAAAGAGGTTAATAAAAAAAATCTCTTAAGTCTAGCATACGTTGTAATAAAAATTTGAAGAAGTCTAAATAAATTCAGTCTTTTGTCATTCTTATAAAGCAGCACGAGTTTTGCAGAAAGTAGCTGCCACATCGTTTAAAATAATTGTTCGTATCTTGTTAACGTAATTGACGCTGCTGGAACGAAACAAAACTTTGAATTTAATGCCGTCTTGTCGGAGTGTTGTATTTTGTCGGAAGATATCTCTTGCGATTTTGTTCTTGACACGTCAGCATTACAATGCAGATGAGAAGCGATTGTAAAGCTGCTGACAATCCGGTTTTAAGTTTTCATTAAGTCGCCCGATGCCACACCGACATGCTATACAAACTAAAGGCGTAAACTCTGCGTTAATATCTCAGTTTATCGTGCAACGCTGTATCCTATTATCGTGTAAACAGATACATACACGTACATATGTCGCTAGGTTACTATCGCAAGCTCTCACGTGTCCTACGTTGCCCCTTACGCGTGAATTTCTCCTGCAAACAAATGAGCCGTTTATTTCGAAAGTGGCATAAGTCACTTTGTTTTGAAGTCGATATATTTAAGGGTTTGCGTTTTAACACGTTTAAAAATATGGATGCTAACTGTCGAGAAGATTCACTTGTATTTGTTATCTCAGGATACTGATATTTTTCTCAGTATAAATAATTCCGTATAAACATTAAAAAATCACCACTTTTCATTACGGTAAAGTGACTTATGCCACTTTCAAAATAAACGGCTCAAATGTCCAATTTTCGTTCTATCAGCTCGTCGACATTCGAAAAATTGTAGATAGCGTAGTGGCACATATGACTACGGGTGCACCCATTAGTGCGGAATGTTTTTCTATTAAGATTAATCCTGCGTAGAAGTTAATTTCTTGTCTTGAAAAAATCTATATCATTGAATAAGAATATCTTCTAGCTGATGAAATTAGAAATATTGTTCAATCATTCTCGTATTTTTCGTATATTAATATTTTAAACAATAATCTTTTTAAAAGTATAAAATAGATCCTTTTCTCCTATTTTGACTACCAAAGGATTGTTGCTTAATTCTATTTCTATTATTTAAATACGTATATTATATCGTATATTAATATTTGTGAAACAATAACCGTTCTAAAAAATATAAAATAGATCCTTTTCTCCTATTCTGACTACCAAAGGATTGTTGCTTAATTCTATTTCTATTGTTTAAATACCTGCTTTATTATAAAAAAATATGAAAAGGAATTACCCTGGAATTTAAAAAAAAAATAAAGCCCTCAGCACTTCGATGATCATATTAGTGCGGCACAAAATTCAGTGAGAACCTACGTAATGTTGCGATAATGCTAACCATAGAACAAAACTTATAAGGTAGGCCTAATTTACCCTGATCTAATACCTAAGATAAAAAACAGAAAGAAAGACTGAAGAAAATGGACGACTTATGAAGGAAAAAGAATATTATATAAATAAGGAATGAATTCGAAGCACTTGAAGCTAGGGAAGCTCAAATGAATAAAAGCATTACAAAACTGAAATTTCTCGAATTGAATAATAAATAAAGAACATACCTTTTGTGATCAATAGTTTTGTGTTGGCTTGTAAATATGAGAAGTTTTCTGCGATAAATAATTAATACGAATTTAAAAGCTTCAATATATAATCCGTGTCCGATAAAAATTTATGCAAGAAATAATTTATGTTTGTCATGCCAAAAACCATTTTATTCCATTATCTTTGTGAGTTTTCTACGGTTTTATCCTTCATGGCAGAGTTTTTATACATAACAATTGAATCCGCAGTAACGTGTACAATAATTGGTACACGACACTTATATATATATTTTATATAGTATTATATATATTATATATATTATATTATATAGTATATATTATATATTATACTATAAATATACTATATATTATATAGTATATATAATAACTAATAGTATATGTAGTTTTCTTATCTTAGGCTTTATTTTCAGAGATCCCCCATTTTTTCAATATTTCAAAAAACCATTCAGGAATCGTTTTTTAATAAGATATCAAAAGAAATAGAGGAACAAAGCGTAATCCAAGCTTGTCACCGCAGTAATGGGTAACCTAATTCTAGTATGTTTTATTATATGACATGTGATCGAATCCGTTACCGTTTTCCGTCGACGAACAATGGAAACTTTTTATTAGAACACCATCCGAAAGAGAGGAAAGTAGTGGTTGAAGAGCGAATTCGGAGGTAAAACGGACTTCGAGCGTCTACACAGAATGTGTAAACTTACAATTAGGGTAATGAAATGCAGCCATCATAAGTTAGTTACCAACTCTTTTTCTGTCTAAAGAGCGAACTAACGAAGTTAGTTTTTCAATTATGGGCTCGTCGCAAGTGCTTGCATTTCACCCGTGTGTTCACCGATCCTGCAGCACGATCCGGTTGTGCCGGTGCTATCGACTTGGGTAGAGAGTGTTGCGCCGAAAAAGGACATTCAAATTATGTGAACTCGGTGATTGTTAAGCACCATCATCCTGCTCTGTTATATTTTATCGAATAGCAATGTAAAAAGCTAAAGGTGATTCTGGAAAGCGTTGATCACTATAATGATGGACTGAATAATATTTTGAAGAGGCAGATTAAAGTTATGCAAATAATTGAAAGTAAATTTTAATGTTATGAAACAATTGCGACGTTCAACTGGAATATTGATTTGTCACCGTGGAGAATTGAAACATTTCGCTAAGTTATGCTATATATATATAATGCTATAATATATTATATATTAATTAAATGTATAATCAGAGAATTTAATCATTTTGCTCTGTGTTGCGTTCAGAAATAAAATTTTCTTTCTTGTTTTAACGGTACCAACAAATTGAACAACGTGTAGAAGATTCAGAAAGTCCTATTTAACCATTGTGTGTTACAGAATTTCATTGCCAGTTGAGACGGTGTTAAGATGACAAATAATTCTGGGTGTTACAAAAATACGGTCGAGGTTGCACAAATATATTATGACCTTTCAAAACATTCTCGAAGTCAACAGATGGACGTTAAGGTTTATGAACATTTTTTGGAATCTCTCGAAAAATTGTATGGTCTACTAAAGCAGGACAATTAATGACAAAAAAGGTCAGATCATGTCGAATATACTGTACGTGAAAAAAGACACTTGGACGGTTTCTAAAATGGCGCAACTTTTTTATAACTGGGCCAAATGATTTGATTTTTTTATGTTAGAGAGACTAGTTTACTGCACAATAACTAAAATACATTTTTTAATTTTGCTATTACTTGACATGACAAACAAATAAAAAACTTACAAAATTTAAACAACGCGAGAATTTGTGTCTGCAAATGCAACTACCAACTTTAATTATACCGATCTGGAGATTACGAAAGAATTATTTGAAAGATCTACGAGGAGTGGATAAATTATATTGGGTTGGCAACCAAGTAATTGCCGACTTGTTCAATGAAATAAAAAATTTTGTTTTTACTTGGAACGAAGTTTAATCTGTAATGTATTTTCCGTTTTGTTCGATGACCTTTTGCCATCTCTCTGACAACTTGAAAATTCCACGCTCGTAGAAAGTCTGATCCTTTTCGGCCAAAAACTGAGTTAAGCGAGATTTTACAGCGTCATCATCATTAAAAGTTTTACCACGAAGGGAGTTGTCCAGGGATCGATATAAGTGGTAATCCGATGGCGCGAGATCAGGGCTATATGGTGGGTGTAACATCAATTCCCAACCAATATCCATCAATTTTTGCCGAGTAGACAAAGACGCGTGTGGCCTAGCATTGTCCTGCTGGAAAATGACACCTTTACGATTGACCAATTCTGGTCGCTTTTCCTTGACCGCTGCATTCAATTTGTCCAGTTGCTAACATTCACGGATAATAAAAAATAACATAATAATAATAATTTTATAATACAACATTTACGGATATTATAAAAATGGGAGTGAGATACATCTATAACTGAAATCGGCAATTACTTAGTTGCCAACCCAATAACAACATTGGCTAATGTCGAAGATAATACGTTGAAAAAATGATAGCACTATCGAAAATATGTCCGAATGTATGCAAGAAAATGTTTTGTTAAAAACGGGACAAGCTCGTTAGAATGGTTTAAGCCGAATCGAGAAGTGTCCAGTAAAAATCAGTACTCCGTCTAATGAACGTTCGCTAATTCAGAAGCGTACGTCGTGAATGTCATTTCGTCGGTGTAACCGATCGTTATGCCGATCGAATAATAAGTTATGATCCTGGCCTGTGTTTAAACCGTAATTCGTGGCGCCCTTTCAAGATTTAGCAGGGCCGGTGGCGCGATGTCATGATCTTGTCGTGGTCCGATTTAGCCGATTACGATCGATCGAAAAGCTGGCTGGCAGGTGAAATGGGCGCGGTGAGAGGTAGCCTCCGTTCACGCGTGTAGATGCGCCTATGTAAACGCGTCGATAAACACGTAAGTCCACATCGTTACGCGCGACCACGGTACCTTCGACAAGGTACGTCTCTCACGTCTGGCAAACTCAATGCTCGATTTTACGGAAGACCTATGTTACGTCATAGGAGCGTTACACGAATTAGCATACACCTACATACCTGTATATAGCACGACAGCCATACACGACGTTTGCATAGTCCATTATTCTCGACAGTGTCTTCTGTCACTGGGAACGCTCGGGATGTGGGAGCGACGAATGCCGACGACTTTTCGGTTGCACCGATGGACGAGGACTCGGCGAAAAAGTCACGAAACTACTGTTCGCTTATCATCGATAATATCCGATAATGAAACGCGAATCGAATAGTTCGAAGGCTGATTGAAATTTCTGTAATTTTATGTTTAATTCATTTTGTCTAAATAGCATTTCAGGAACTAAATCATTCCTAAGTGGTAATATTTCATTTGTTATTTTATCTAAATCCAATGTTCAGGTTAATAATCTTACTTAATTAATTAATTTCTGAATTATTTTCATGAATTGAAAATAGAAGAGAAATACTTTTAATTTCTTTAAATGGTTTTCCTCTTTTGCGATCCATTAACTCATTGTTTTTTTTTCAAAAATAAAATCTATTCATCTATTCTATTCATCACGAATATAACTCTAGACATTCATGTATGATAAGATAAATAAACTTATTTGATTGCTTTTAATTCTCGAGTTCTGTTTACTATTTTGTGCTACCTTTATTCTTACCATAAATGGATTAAATTGAAAGCTTAATTGAATATAAATGTTCAAAGAATAGAGAGAGAGAGAGAGAGAGAGAGAGAGAAATGTGTCCAATAAATCGTTTTATGTATGAATTTCCTTTAATTGAGCTGATCGCAGGTAGAAAGTATTTAATTAACAGATGATTCTGATATTGGAGGGCCGGATAATTGAAGTTCCACTGTGCCACTGGTTCAACTGTTCGTGCAATATTCAATGTTATATTAATTTGTTGAAAGAATCCCACAAAAGTGCTCACTTTCAGGCGACAAATGTCTATTTGGAAGTTTCCATTTGATTCTGATCTCGATAAAAATTAATGCATGTTTCTCCATATTGATCTATGCGAAAACTCCATGAAAATAGTCCAGACGAAATAATCCAGATGAAATCATGAAAGTTTTATACGGCCAATGATACGAAGCGTCCAATAATAAAATACCCGAGATGCTTTCGTTAGATGATATTTTAGCGAAATATCTATGAGCAAAAATTTTCACACTAGCTGGGACATTTTTGTTAGTTTCGTTTCAATTACAGCACATCGCGTATACTATATATAAATATACAAATTTGCTACCGTAGATTTAAAACCGTAGATTCGCGGGACATTCCAGTGCTAAGATAATTCTAGAATTGCATTCATCGACTTTGACAAATGCCCGAGACACTTTAATTAATGCGTAACAATTTCACCGAATGCTAATTCCGTGCACCGGACCTTTCGACGCATGTGTTCAACATATTGCCACTGTTTCGAGCCCATAGTCGCACGTGTTCGATAGTGATTAACACGTACCGAAATGAAATTTCCGCAAGGGCGAATTGCTCTTTTGAATATGGCTACGTTACAATTAACGCGTTCCGACTTACTGATTCTAAATCACTCGAGCCAAGCCGATAGTTTGTACCGTTGAATAGACCTATCATTAATGCGTCGGGGAAATTAGTGACTGCACTTTGTATTCCGATTCGAATTCGGAAATTGTTTCAGGATCGCCAAGAACAAGATTACTGTTTCGGGTGAATCGAACTACTATGCAGAACGGACGATGCAGATGTCTTTGGTGTTGCGTCTAAATGGGAAAATTATTTCGAACATAGCAAATCGTGTTCTTCTGGTTCACAATTGTATGTTTATGCAGCATAAACAATATGGAATGGAATTACGAAAATGAAGCAATATTTTCAGATATCAAGAAACTGTTCCAAACATAGTTCACAGAATGTTAAGTATAATTAACTTGTTAATTAAATTACTAGAAAATCGATTTCACAAATTTTCATTCGTACAATAATCTGCCACTTAATCATGTCAACGATAACTCTGAACTTTTCAGTATTATTATATTATTATATTATTATATATTATTATATTATTATTATTATTATATTATTATTACTATATATTATTATATTATTATTATATACATTATTATATTATTATATTATTATACGCAAAATCGCCGAAGATCATAAAAAATAAAAATTCTAATACAAGGTCACGCGATGGTGACTCGAAAGGAAAGGTTGATTTGTTTCCCCAGACGGAATGGAATTGCGATAACGTTGGATGGTAATAATGAGAGGATAAGTGCCAGCAAATATACAGGCCTGTGTCCAGTTACATCTCGAGCACGTTTCGTTGGATTCCGGAAACACGTACTTCTGAAACGAGCTGTGAAGTTGGACGGTGAGTCAAAGTGTTCGAAATCCGCTGGATAATATGGAGAGCCTTGCCACCGCGTATATCATAGCGTGTTACAGCATGCTATAATCTCGAGGGAGTCTGGTACCTGAGCAATAAGAACTGTTCGACGTGATTGCGATTAAAACTGAAACATCAAGCAACTATATTCGCAGAACACATTTTATGTGTACAAAAATGCATAATAATGACAACATTTCACAGGCAAAGACGCTGTAAGCAGTGGAATACTGCATAGGTGCTTCTTACAATTTGTATTATTTTCTGGTGATTTAAGATTTGAAGATTGTTTTCGTTAAAATTTTTATAAAAGATTCTTATCATCATTCTGTTCTATTTCATTTAATCCATCCTAGGACGACGCATAATTTCTGCGAAATCTCATTGAAGAAACAACGTCATGGTCTCTCCTTGTCAGATGAAAAAACGGTAATATGGTTTCCCAACTTCGAATGTACATACTCGAAGAACTCAAATTCGAAAGTTTCAAAACTCAATTTTTTATGAAAGTACAGAATTTGAATTTTGGAAAGGTGTTGGTGCTTGAAGAATAATCGACGTGAAATAGTTTCTTCGAAAAAAGGTTTTTTAAAGAACGCTTTTTAACAAGATTAGTTTAACATCGCGATCATAATATACAGGGTGTCCCAGGTTTTAATGTTCAAACTTTGTCAGTATATTCTATGGCACAAAGTAAGAAAAAAATGTTACGTAAAGATAGGTCATATAGAGCTTTATTAAGAAGTTATAACAAAAATTCAGAATAGGAATAGTAATCAACTAAAAAAAAAAAATAAAAAATAAAAAAAATCTTCGATCGATGTCAATCATGTATTGTCAACAACGGTTATTAATAAATTTCGAAATGTATTAATAAACACAGCTTACATAAACACACGGCATGTGCTGATCTATTCAAGCCAATGCTTCACTATTCTAATGCAACTACTATTCCTATTCTGAATTTTTGTTATAACTTCTTAATAAAGCACTGTATGACCTGTGTTTACATAACATTTTGTTCTTACTTTGTGCCATAGAATACACTGACAAAGTTTGAACATTAAAACCTGGGACACCCTGTGTATATATATATGTATAATATGATACATGTTATCGTTGTTGGTTAATAAAGAAGTGAACCAGAAATCGAAATCCGATACGTTATGCAGATCTATGCTCGTGTGCACGTGCGATGCAGGTCGTGTAAGTGTCGGCAATGATGAATTCACTCGGTGAAAATAACAAAACAAGAGAAATGAGGCAACCGTACTTGTCGAAATGTTTCAGTAGAGCCGGACGTCGATCATGTGACCGCATATGCGCGCAAATGAATGTTTGCAGTAACGATGAATAATTATTGCTGTATGTAATACATTGTGCAAATGCATCTGCGGGCAGTCGCTGTTAACTAATAGCTTCTCTGAGAGTGAAAATCCACTGGTTATGAAATTTTCTTACGGAACATTGGTAAACTTTCCACGTCATTTACACCAGCGATGAAGAAGATAAATATATCATCGTATGTCTTTTATTCCGTTGAATTCATTCAAGAAGATCCTTTTAGAATGCGGAATCGTAAAAGGATCTGCAGTGCTTAACGGAATGCTTTTATGAAATTGATGTACAGATTCTTCCATCTTCGTGGCGGAATTTTCCTGTTCGCATTCTTTCGGTTTTCTTCGAATAACCGGAGAATTCCTTTAGTTTAGATATTCGTAAATTTTTCAATTAGTTTCTTAGTTAATTTATTTTTGTCGTGCGGAGACAACAATCCTTTGACACAGAAAATGTGCATCTAATTAGGAATTCAGTTTTGTGGATACAAGAAATTCACCATCATCAATTTTCTCAACAACAAAGGTAATTTATACATTTGTGTGCGACTGGCTGTCCATATATTTATAAAAACATCGACCAGAGAATCTTTACGATTATCGTAATTTACTATCCAAAAATTATACCTCCATATTAATATGGGAAACAACTTTCAAGGTGTCTCTCCACGTGTTGCTTTTAAATATTTATAAATCCTTACACGGATGGTCCACATAAATAAGACCAGCTAAAAGTCTTATCCAATTGTGAGGATACAAAAATATTTTTTAAATTATTTGAATGGTTTGAAAAAAAGTATAATTGTATAATCTTTTTTTTATTGCGTCGTGCAGTTAATGTAAAAATACATACAGATACGTGCATTACATGTTCTTGAAATGACCATTGAGTGAAAAAATTAAATAGAAACGCGAAAACTTTTGGCCTATATCGAGACTTTAAAAACGAAAACGTCGTTCGGGAATTTGTAAAAAAAACCCATTATGAAATTTGTAATACCTTTTCACAAACTTATTTTTGAAACTGTCACTGTGTGTAATAGATGTTCAAAATGGTGCCCCTCCATATCGATACATTTTTTGAAACGTAAAAATAAGAAACCCTCTGTCCATCGCGATCATCTGATCTCACACCAAGGGATTATTTCTTATGCGGACATTTAAAAGAAGTTTTTTTTATTGTGAACAACCAACAAGGCCGGAGAACCCCCATAATTGGAGGAAATATTTAGCTGGCCTTATTTAAGCATACCACCCTGTATACACAGCAAACATCGTAACACAGCAGCTTGTGTCGAGCACTTAGAGAGCAAGGAATATTGTAATTATCGAGGTAAAGTGCAAAATATAATCAGTATTCCGGCGCAAGCCGGAAATACATAGCTTGGATAATGTGTGTGTGTGTGGGGGGGGGGATATTAAGCTCCGGAGCTTAATTTGCAACTCACTGACCGAACTTGTCGGTATTAATCCATGGAAAACTGCATCCAAAGCAAAGGTTTACTACTAAACATTTACTACGTGTTTGTATATCATAGCGTTAAAATCTCTATTATCTTAATTTTTATTCAGTTTATATTTGTGCCCACCCTATAACTGTTGTTAAGTGTTGTTCTGTTAGTGATTTTCTCTTGCCTAAACGTAAAATCGTGCACTCTAAATGCACTAAAATATTGAACAAATGAAACAATATATAAATATATAATATATAATATATAAATAAATGTATAAATACATAATCAACATGGCCTTCATTATTCCTTCATCGATATTTCAACATTGAAATAAAGCTTGGCATACAGTAAATAGAAATTATCTGTGTGTCAGTCCTAGTAACTTATTAGAGGGCATCAAACCCTGCATAACTATTGTAATAAATTCATATTGTCTTCATTCAGTTTAATTGAAATTGATGTCCAATAATAATGAAAGCAGATCTTAAGTCAATTAGAATATCCAAAAAATTCTAAACCAATGTTTCATGTGCATATTTGTTTGGATTCTAAAATTACTATCAGGATCCATAAAACGTAAGAATGTTGAAAACATAATAGATTAATTTGATTCGAGAAAACTAAATTTTTGAGATTGTCGGCGTGTCAGTCAAGGTGTTAATTAGATTCGAATGTGACTACAGTAAATTCTCCCTAATTGACGCTCAAATCGTGCACAAAACTGGTCCATTTGGGAAAAGGAGATACGATTATTCGTGCCTTGGGATCGTTCTTATAATTGTTGACATAAAAAAATAACAATAAAAACTGCAAGGCTACAAGGCTCGAATAATCGTATCTCCTCTTACCAAATCATCTATTTTTGTGTACAATCTAAGGCGTCAATTAGGGAGAATTTACTGTAGTACGTTTTTCACATTGTCACAAAATTCCCACAAAATTGGACTTTGAATGTTGTAATGGACTGAAAAATTACAAAACCATAGAAATCGATTTTCTTGAAACAACTCTTTTATGTACATGGCTTTCCTAAGCATTATAATATATATAATATAATATATTATATAATTATAGTAATATAATTACAATATATTATAATATATTAATAATTATATAAAAAAATATTATGTATTAATATATAATTATTAATATATTATTAATAATGTAATATATATATAATAATATATTATAATTATTTTAATATAATTAATATAATATATAATAATATAATATAATAATAATAATTAATAATAATATATAATATAATTTTAATATAATATATATAGCAACCGTTGAATTAATTTACATCAGTATAGAACACGGAAAGCAAAGCTTCGCCTTCGAGTCAAATTAACTCGTAGAGCTCGGCTGGAGTTAATGGAGCGAGACCGGTGTTCGCCCCCGTAGAATCTTTCGTGCAGAAGGCGTGGCCATAAACGAAGACATTAATCTTAATACAAGCTAAACACTATTGTGACGTGGTAGACGTGACCACAAAAGTGTTAATGTATAAAAGCGCAGCGTGTTTGGCTGTTTACCGGGGCAAAGTTCTCGGCCGGGGGTGGTTCGCCTGAATCCTAGGCGGGACCGAAATTAGTTTCCTTCGCATTCAGTAGATTCTATCAGGGGCCAGACCACACCGGCAGTCTTTCGACTTATCGGCCGGGCCCTCATTGTCAGCCAAGAATGCCGGCGCTCCGAGTATACGTCCACGCAGAAAACGGTTGGGGCTTTTTTACTTTATGCGGCGAACACCTCGTTATCCTTCATGCCTTTCACGGCTGTTTATATACGCCTACTTGAGAATAACGTCGTTATAATGAGCGGACCATTTCTTTCCGTATACAGCATCCCTTTACGCGCATACCACGCCGTTGTGTACCGACCATCATTTTCCCTGAAACCGACACACGTACGTCGTCATCATGTGCTACTAAAAAGCTACGCGTCCTTCAATTATGCAGCAGAATTATTTGTCGTTCCTCGCGGGCGAAGTTGTATTCTTTTTCTTTCTTCTTCGGTCTCTTAACCTTCCGTTGTTTTCACTCCAATACTAAATCCTTCTGGCTTGGAAATATTTCTGTTATACACCATTTTCTTTTCACTTTAGCCATGTGAAATTGAGCCTATTTACTCGTACGAGATAACAATTTGGTTGTAGTAAATATATAGATTAGTAGTAAATAATAATAATTTTTATCACACTTCGAATAATTGATCAACAGTTTTCTGTGGTTCTTCAAAGTCGCCGGTCGAGGTTAAGAGTAATTAGAAAAAAGAAAACATAATTAGGTTACGATTCAAATAATATGTTAGCTATTTGTTTCTTAACTTATAATCCTTAGTTATTAACTAAGTTCTACCTTGTGACTAATTTTCGTAATTCTAATTTTGAAGCTACATTATTTTATAACTTTTCTTTTATCGATACAAATATGAAGAAAGGAAAATATTATGAGAATTTAGATCTATGCGAAAATGAAGACGAATTTGATATTGAAGTATTCGATGATAACTGAAATGTTTTATCATCTGGAAACATCGTAAGTGATTGTGATTCTGGTACTTCAATTATTTTTTATGTACAAAAAAGAGATTCAAGGAAATATTTTGGATGCTACATTTAAAAACGCTTAATCGAACGGATAAAATGTAAGTCTAATTTACATTAAAATAAAGCATATTTATAAAATAGATGAAACAAAAATTCATACGCGGTTGTCTATTATTTTCTTTTTTTTAATTAAAAATCGATTGCAATAACTCTGGTTAATAGTATCTACAGAAGCGTTCCTAAAAATTCATTACGCCTAAAAAATTGTTTCCATTCGATTAAAATTTACTATGCTTTTGTATACGGTTGATATGATATTCAATTATTATTGACTACATGTAATGGATTCTCCCGACACGATATTGGTTATAACTAATTGGTCTTGTTTAGTTTTTAACAAGCAGCCTCTATTGAGTTATTATTGACAACTAATACTGTTATATCGCTAACAATGTTAACGAATATTGATCCATGCGAACTATTGGAATTTAATTAATCATTTTCCAATATTTGCTTCGCTTAGTACTATACGCATATACACATAACCTTTCTTTTTTTTTTTTATTAAATCATAGCATAAAGTCTCGCTTAAAAAGATTTCATTCTAAATGTTCAGGATTATTTTCTTCCTTCGTTACAATGATTTTTTCCCGAAAATACTTCGTTACAAATTGCGAGGAAGGTAAGATTTTACGTAACATTTGACTTTGAAAATTTGCACGTTGCACGAAGATCCGCAGTATAAGCACGTCGAATGTTTTCTTCGGCGAGCAATTTCGTCGCAGGCTTTTGCTAACAGGAAAGGAAGGAATATTCAAGAGTACATCATTTATACACTCCAAGATATTGGTAATTACGGCAGCGGCATTGGATTATGTGTGGTTCCACGGCTCCTATTTCAGGATAAAGCTGATATAAAGCCAGCCCTAAACTAAGCGCAAGGTCCCGGCACAACAATTTCCAATTATCGCTTAAACCTCACTAAGTGGATGCACTTGATCCCTTGGTAGATTAACCTGGAAAACTCCTCAATGGGCTTACTAAAATATAAGGACGTTCTATTAATGAAAAATAAACCGGCGCCGCCTATATTTCACGAGACGGTGGATCATTTATAACGGCTTTATCACGATGCCCCCGCCGATAAAAGCGTGTCATTTATTACATTCACAAATTGAGTTCACGGCTCCTCTTAATGGAAAATTCGAATGATGCTGCGTGCTAATTATTGCTGATGAGGAGTGACGATATCCTCCGACTTTAAAAGCGGCAGAGCGAATCCATTCAATATACCCACGATAATGGATTAACCGAGTAATTAATTATGATTCAGATATATTAAGGTCTTTCCGGCTGCGTAATGAAAGGACCCGAATGAAAAAAATCCTACGAAATTAATGTAACTTGTTACCTACTGGGTGGCCCCCGTCTATCTGGAACATCTCGAACATCTGATTCGTCATCCGCAACAGTGGAAAAAATGTGAAAAGAGAAAAAGGAGAAGACGATTAGCTCTGTCCGGGCAAATATCGTGAACAGACTATTTTTCCCAGGATCGCGTGTTTGAGATCACAAGATCGTCGATGTTTTTTTTTTGTAACCCAGAGCAACAAAAACAATATTAGAAATGCGTGTGTTATCGGCAAATGGTTCGAGTTACCCGTTAAATAAAAATGGGATGCACGAACGGAGAAATTGGTTGTTGAAAGCAGCGCACGTTATGAAACGAAATTAACGATTTCTGATAAACGCTTCGCTTATTTTATCGGCGTGCTACACTTTTTTTTACACCGGCATGTTTTGCTATTTTTCAAACATTTTATTCGCAACTAAACGTTTCAGGAGAAATTTCGCTGTTTCTAATTGAATATTTTCAACATTTTGTATTCGGTATTATACATCAACAGCATAGAATTTATTTGAACTATACTGAAACCGTCGTGAAGAAAAGTCGCATAACTTCAGAAGGTCACGTTGAAACGAATCGGAAAGAGATTGTTTAACCCTTTGCATTCGAAACCATTTTAACTGTAAATCTAAAATCATTTTTCTGTCTTACGGTATTTCCATTTTATATGACAAAGTGCATTTTATGCATATGAAATTGAGTCTTGCGATGACTTGTGATGACAGTTATACTTTTAACAAGTTTATAAATTTAAACTTTATTAATATCAAAATTATCTTGGAACGTGAATTAAGAATTTTAGTGGTGTCTCAGAGTCACCACTCGAGTGCAAAGAGTTAAACGTAGGAAAGCAACGTCAGTTTCTTCGAAGAAGAATTTCCTTCGAACCAATCGAAGATCTTCGAGAAAGTAATTGAATCCTAATTGAAGAATTTCGTTCGAACATTTACGATGGCTGAGCAACAAAATCTCTGCTCGAATTCCATCGCTATGGGCCGCATTTCGACCGTCGCTCTGAAAAATATCAAGTTGCAGCAGTCGAACGCTCTCCGCGCACGGTTACGTTAAAGAATGAAAGCAAGCTGCCACGTGACAAAATCTGGCATTATTAATCCAACTACTCTTAGTTAACGAGGTAGCCGCTTTAATTCTCATGGTCAGGTTCTCCATTCCTGGGAATACTTAATCCTTCCTAACAAAAATACGCCGCCAGCTCAGAAGCGGACAACACGCGGGGTTCATTCGTACTCTTTAGCCGCCGTGTAGCATGGGCCGCTTAATCGCGTTAAAAGGTTATGAATGGCCACGGAAAATACACGCCTTCGCGTTGTTAAACACCGCCAATTAGGATATTTAACGTTTTTCGAGGGGGAAAACTGGTATCGTCTGTTCTAAATGCGGCGAACCTCCCATTTATGCGTTCTTGCGCATTTATCCTCGCCTCGCATTGTAAATCGGTCCTCGGATTCCACCATGATAACAGCGTCCGCTGGCGTCTCTATCGAAATTACTGGGCAGCCCAATTAGCTCACGATTCGACACCGTGCTTTACGATTTGACGCCGTGATTTTTTACGATTTGATGCCGAGATTTTTTATTTGCAACACCGACAAATGCGACAATTCCTGGAAACAAGAAATGTAATTATTTGTCTATATATCTATAAATTATGTTATAAATTATCTCATAAAAATCTAATTATTATTATAAATTAATCTTTTGAAAGAGTATCGTGTATTTTAACTTCGCGATTTCCATTTCATTAAATAAATTATTCAGTTGACAGATGAAGTGATAAGTTTGCGGGCAGTCTACGTATGCATTAGTATATAATAGTATATATATATATATATATATATATATATATATTATTATATTATATTATATATATAATATAATATAATGTATTATAATATAATATAATAGTGAAATATGAAATAATTTGTTGTTCTAAAAATCAAGGTAAAATATTTAGATTGCTATGACAATTGCATGTTAAATTATAACAACGTTTCTGAGACGTTTAATTGTAATTCATTAACATTCCACCTCTTCTTCACAACAATAATTTGTTCGTTGCGGTTTGTAATTTTTCAATCCGAATTATGTTTCGAATTTGTTGTTCTGATCAAATATTGTTTCCTCTACAGTGTTTATAGTTTTTGATGTTACTATAGTAGCATCGCTTTTTATACCTAATCCCTCAGGAATCTTTAGACAGGACCTCCCTACAGAAACTCAATCCATCACCAATTTTTATATTTACCGACCCTAATCGCCCTTCGGAGATCAAGAGGGGTCTGCTAGGTAGCCCTAATGACGAGTGTACTGTAACAGACGAAAGACGAAACTCTCCCTTTCCTCCACCTTTCCCTCGCTACTAACGAAAGTACTAACAAATTAAGTATCGAAAAATAGCAAGGCAAGCAAGAAAGAGAGAGTAATACATTTCGAGTTCAATGAAGTCGCTTAACTCTCAAACGATTTAATAACAACGACATAATGAGCTAAATATAAACGAAAAGCAATTGCATATCACAGACTTTGGAGACATTTTTTTATTCAAAATCCAATCAAATCAGTTCCATTCACGAGAAAAATTCTGTCAAGATCTGATGGAAAATAAAATCTTGTAGTACGAACGATTGACATTAACTAATATATGTATTACGTAACACCATTTTGATGAATATCTTTTTAAACAGTAGCTCACCTTCATTTTTTGTTCTCTTTAAAATATGTACAGTGGTTCACAAAAGTGTTCGTACACCTTTTAAAAAGCAATAAATATTTTAAAACTGAACTAAATGACTTGAATTTTTTTTAGATAATAGATGGATTAGTTCATCACTAGGCGATGATTAAAAAGCTTTTTTTTAAATTTTACTATTACTTGAAATGAAAAGAAAAAATTAAAAACCCTCGTTGTTTAACTTTTTTTATCTGAGGCTACAAAGAAAAGCCTTTTGCAGATCTCAGTAACTTACATGTGTGTTGAAAATTTGATCGATTAATTGAAGGATTTCAAAAACTGCAGATTTCTTATAGTTTTTGGTCAAAATCGTGATGAAACTGCCATTTTTGCGATCTTCAATTTGTTGTAATTACGAAAGACACTTTTTAAATTTTCGTTATATGCTCAGATATAAACTTTAAAAAACGAGAAATATTTATTTTTTTATCGTTCCAAGCAATAGCAAAATTAAAAAAAAATTCGTGTCATTCAGTTTAGTTTCAAAATATTTATTGCGTTTTAAAAGATGTGCGACTACTTTTGTGAGCCACTGTACATGGTCAAACGACACAGCACGGCGTTATTGATCATTGAAAACTGAAGATAGCATAAATTTATGCTTCACTTGGGACATATTGGCTTCACAATGCAACTTCATTGTTACCGAACGAAACAAAGATGAACAGTGCATATGTAGCTCAAGTACTTCCCTAAACGTACATTTTTCTGTCGAAGAAAGTAATTCACGCTACAGTGGTTCTTCTGCGCTATGCACAGAAGAATGAAGCCTCTCTCTCAACGAAACCGTTTCAAAAAAACGCGAACATGCGAATAAAAATATAAAACAAGATTAGGAAATATTACTATAAACGATTCTATTATCGATGTTTTCGATTGCTTTACAGAAAATTTTATCACCATCCTGAAGCAACATTCGTATTAACTGTTCTGCTTGACAATTTATTAACGTGTTAAATACTAGCATAACAATTTGCTGGAAGTATAAAATAAATTAAATCTTCGCGCCCGGACACGTTGTCATATTTTTCGTCAAAAAGTTAATGCAATATTTTAATGACTCAACAGTTTACAATTAGACCGCGGATTTTTATGGAAAATACAAATTGTCTACGTCAATTGTATAAAACAAGAATTAAATACGTATGTATCCTGTCTTTTAACAATTTTGCTAAATTGAAAATAATATACCAAAATACGTAAAATCGTTTTGTATATTTCCTACGAATGGCTAAAATTCATAATCTATTTATAAGTATATTAAAATATAATTATTGTAAATTAATTTTAACATTATTCTTAATAATAATTTTAAATATAATTTATATGAAATGTAATTATTATAAATATATATCAAATATAAAATTTATAATCTATTTATAATACTGGCGGATAAAACAATGGGGAATTGAGAATGACAAACCCTTTCGATAAAACTTTGTCATTATCTTTACTCGTATTTTCTGAGCTTAGTCATTACCCGGTGCTCGTAACAACGTTTTCATCAATCGAGTATATGCACTACCGCTTATAAATGTTAACCGTTCCCATCTTGACGGGCACAGAAGTCAATGCGTCGTGCGGTTAACAACGAGATTACCCAGTCGCAGTCGCGCAAGTGACAATCGATACACCTATTCGGTAGACAGGCTGGGGAAACCCCTTCCTACAACTCGAGACCTCCGACACCCTGAATACATTGTTTGAGATGCTGTTAGTCTTGTTCCGATCTAGTCGGCAAAGAGTTGCGACGAGAGTGGGATCGATCTAAAGCCCCGCAGAGAGATACACACCGGCGGGAAGGATAAACAGACCGACGTGACAGTGAATCGACGTAGGACCCAGGCATATTGCTTTTTTCCTCCCCAAAGAACAAGATTCCGAGCAGAAGAAAAACTTCCTTGCGTTCGCTGTTCTGTTACAAAAAATATCCCCCTTAGTCGGAATCGTTGCTACACAGTCGATAGGAATTCTAAACGATTTGTTTGCAACCGAGTCACACGAAAAATAATTAATATAATATAATATAATATAATATAATATAATATAATATAATATAATATAATATAATATAATATAATAATTATAATAATTAATAGTCTTCTTAGCGAAGAATCTATTTTACGTTGTGGTTTTACTGCATCCGTCGTCATTATAGCAATCTTATGAAATTTTTATTCGAACCTTCTTTTAGGTTTTTATTCAATGGGACAAACATTTCATTCTACCCAATGAAGCACGAAATCATTAACAATATCAACGATATTGGAAAGTTTAACTTTAAGCTTTGTCACATTAGACAATCGAATAAGGTGGCATGCTTTCAATTAGCATGTTTATCCAACCACTAAGTCATAAAGGTAGATAGTAAACAATAATGTAAGAGCTCGTTGCAGGAAATCAAATATCTGAATAACTTAACATAATTAACCTGGGTATCTTGAAATTTTACATTTTATTTTCATACAGTCGTATTACAAACGATTGTAGAATGCGGATACTGAAAAATTTATATATTAATTGTCTACTTGCAAGTCTCTCCGGTTCATTAATTTAGAGCAAACTTGAGTGACTTTTGCATTCAGGCATGATTTTCCAGTATCTCCGCCGAAAAAATGGAAAGCATGAAATGAAATTTTTCTACAAGATGATCTTATACAGAACAGTCTAGTATAACACTGTACCAACGCCAAATCTCATAAAAAATAATATATGGTAGTGGAGTGAGATGAGCAATTGCCGTGCCTTTGGTTAGTCTTCAGGCATAATTAACTTTATATTTATCTACTAAGACACCTTAATTTTTCTTTATTCTTCAACTTTATTTATTTTTCAGCACACTAGTTTAATATGTCTTATTCAACAAATATAAAGTTAATCTTCTTATATATAATCGATAACATATATGGTATAATAATATGGTATAATAATACCAGGCTTATTTTTCAATAAAGAATTTAATATGTCTTATTCGATAAATATAAAGTTAATTATGTCCAAAGACGAACCAAAAGCACAGCAACTGGTTACCTCGCAGTAACTGGCTCCATCTTCTGCATGAAATGAATGAAGTAATGTCTATAAAGGTTTCAATATATATTGTATATTAAAAATAAGGTTCTCCGAAATTAAAATCAATTAATACCGAGCCGGTTGATAATAGCAATGCACTGATGTGTGTAATAGGCTATCATTAGGTACCACGTTGCTACCGTTATTTCGTAGTTACTGTGCAATTGAAGACATGCATACGTGTACATGGCTACAGATGCGGTGTTATACATACGATGTAATTTTCCCTCTCTTACGAGATAATCCCCTCTCTAAACTGCCACTTGTTCTTGTCGTTGCTTCCGGCTTTGTTCCGGAGCAACCGAGAGTTCCCCAGCCCCGTGCAGGCGAGCTGCCCTCGCCTGATGTAAATGGTAACAGTTGGAACATGGTTCGCTGCATCTGTATTTAAATATCAAATACTAATAGCTTTTAGTAGGAAATCATATCGCAGCGTTAGTGGATATTCTGGTAATTCTACGTATAGAGGGCCAATACCGCGCCGGAGTTCTGCAGTTTTGCTCCTTCGGGAACATCCTTGCAAATATCGAAGGTATTTGTTCGACATTTTCAACTGTCATACGTAAAAGTATTTATATCAAATTGGAGTAATTTAGTTGAATTGTTACCGACAATATGCGAGAGAAGATTGGATATGCACAAGTGTCAGCCTATTTAATAATAGCATACATTTCTTTCGACGATTCCTTTTTAGTATTTAAACAATGGTATGGGGAAGCTGTCTCGATGATAAGTAACTGATACACATGTGTCATTTAAAACGCGATTAAATCCTAGAATTCTGTTCGAAGTCAGTTTCGTAGACATTCTAATTTCGTAGGGGCTGGAGATTAAACATTAAAAATTTAAATCACTGAAACTTGAACAATTAAGAAGTCGTAGAGTGCAAGGTCATTTAATACGTACATGAAGGAATATTAGAACGCTTCTATGTATCATGAATACTGTCGAATATTGAACATTGACGTACACACAAATATTGGTTTCATATATATATTGTCGAACAGATCTAAAAAATATATTCACATTAATATATTTTTAATGGTGCAAATATATCTGTTAAGTATTCCTTGTGAATTAAAATACTCGAACAATCGTATCCCCTCTTCCCAAATTTTCCATTTTTGTTCTCAAGTTAAGCGTCAGTTAGGGAAAATTTACTGTAATTCGTAACTTCTTATGCAATACAAAATTTAGCAAATAAACTTATTATAAATATAATAAGTGATAATATAATAATAAATAAGTAATATATAATAGTAATAATAGTGGTAAAAGTAATAATATAATACTATGATATAATATATTATATAATAATATAATATAATATAAGTAATAAAGTAATAATATAATATAATAAGTAATAATAAACTTAATAATAACATAATAAACTTATTCTTAGCATTTTCAAATATATTTAATTACATAATATTCACATGTAATTACCATTTCAAAAGTAGTTTATTTGCCATTCTGCATCATATGAGAAAAGATACAAGTATTTATAGTCCATTTATTATTTCAAAGATGTATTTTTCCCTCAGCCCTGGGAAATAGTAGCGAGCGTACAGTTGAACGGGGTTCGCAGATACAGAACGCGGTGGATCGTGTCGTCACTAGAGCTCGTCATCATATATAATTACACGATGATCAGCCCCCGTGACAATACGATTCGTTGCACCGCATCGTACGCATGTTCCTCTACAGCAGGCCATTCGAACAGCGGGCCAGTGCTTATTAAATGGATCGAAATTGATTGGATTCGAAATTTGTAAAAGTTGCTCGTTGCTCGACGGCCGGCCGGTGGAAGGGTTGGAACATTATGAAAGAAATTTCATAATTTCCATCGGCACACGGACGGCCGTTCGGTGTTAAACTTGTATGCGCGGACGAATATTAAATTGAGTGTAAATGTGGAGATATCGAATTCGAAATTGTGAATTGCGAGCGTATCGAATGAAAGGACATCATATTAATCATCGCGGCAGGGACTAATGCTCCTGTGCATACTGAAAAATGAGGTCTCGGCTATGTACACACGTTCATTTTATGCCGGTCCGATCAGATTTAATGGTTAATATGGATAAATTGCAAATAACATCTGTTTATCGGACAAACGCAGCGTATGAGCCGAACGGTCGCCCGGATATTCATGCGAGCGCATAGCTATCGGACGGCTGATATGAAATAAACGTTCCCCGAAGACAGATTGTAAATGACGCCCGGTTTCGCAGATGCGAGATCCTGTAAAACGCCGATCGTTAGCTTTCGCAAGAACGAAAACCGCCCGCGGAACAGCCGGAATTCGGTGTTTCGTTAATATTTCAGTCCGGCATTTATGTACAGGTACTAATTTGTTAAATGTGTCGGGCTTCATAAAAATAGAATCGAATGCAGTCCGTCAACTGAGAGTCCGTGGAAATGTGTGCATATTAATCGATATAATACAAAGTATGCTTTTTTACTCATTTTTAGTGTTCGACACCGTTTCAGTTATTACTTTCATTTTTGTTGAGTCTTGTTGGCGAGCATCTTGTACAAACAATAAATCAATAAAACTAATATACTAGAAGAGGAAATATTTGAATTCAAGATGGTTGTTGGCAGACCATCGTAGATACATGAAGTTTTGTCCACTACTTCACTGAATTAGAATTCAATCAATATCGTATTTTTATATTAATGTCTTTAATAATTAGATTTTACTACTAATCACATGGTTGAAGCTACAATAAATGCAGAAAATCTGCAGTCAATAATAATTTATAGATAAATAATATATATATATATATATATATATAATAATAATAATAATAATAAATAGTAATAATAATATACAATAGTAATAATAGTAATAGTAATAGTAATAGTAATAATAATATATATATATATAATAATAATAATAATAATTTGTTTCGCTTTTTTCACCATAGAAGCTACGCGAATGATCTTAACGTACAACTATCCTGAAAACGCGATTACGTACACAATAGCGTATTTATTGTTTATAATATCATAAACATATAGAAATTTATCGAGAACGTTTAAGAAAAACGGGACACCCGTTCATGCAAGAATTCACGTTGAGCACACGATTCTTATTTCTAACCGTACTTTTAATCTGAAAATAATGTTAGGAATTCGACCGGCCTTATTTCTCTATTTTTCATTGTGCCAAGTGCTCGCGCAAACTCGTGTCGCGGATAACGTTATCACGTTCCTCTATCTTGTTACAGATCTGAAAATAAGACGCGTCCACTTTCCAACACAGAGTTTCACGATGGAACAGCGGGACAAGAAACCATAGGGTAAAATGGAACGTAATGAAAGTCCTGTTGACGGGTTTACGTGTAAGGGAATAGCATTGTTCCTCGTGAACGGTAATTCAATGCACCAAGTAGTCGCATTTCGGCCAGCCTGTTCAAGTCCATGCGCTCCCTGGCCTACACACCTTGTTAGGAAGCAAGCGCCATTAAATTGGCAGCAAAGAAGTAGTTGCATCAGGGATCGCGTTTCACTGGCCAGTTTCTGCGTCGACCATCCCCCCACCCTCCTCATGGAAACCCGAGTAGTCGGATTAAAGGAAAATTTGAGATCCCCTGTCAGACTTCTTAGACCCTTCTATCTTCGTCCCTATTTTGATAGATCGTTAGCGTGACTGGTGTAGTTAAAGTTGTTAAGAGAAGTAAACGATGCGATGTCTGCCTCTCTTGAAAAGAACCCATTAAAAACGTGACGGTCGTGCCTTATCCGTGCATCGCATTTTATATAAAGCTTACATTCGGCGGTTCCTGTTTCACGTTCGTTCTACCATCGAACGGAAACCTTCGAATTATGGTTTCCCGATATTTTATCTCAGCGGTTGAAAATAATTTCAGAATTTCTTTGTGGTTAGTTTACATTTTTAGTAGCTCGAAATGTAATTTTGTTTTCTACAATGTTATAGAATCACCGAGAGTATGTGTCATATAAATTACGCGAATTCGTTCTCTTGAATATCGTGAGCGATAGTACATTCTTGTCTAGGGAAGAATTATGTACCCCGTGTATTGAAAATTTGTAGAATTGTTTACTAGTTCCAAAACATTTAATTTTGAGTATTATTATATATATATATATATATATATATATATATATATATATATAATAATCATCATATTATTATTATATAAATTATTATATTATTATTATTATTATTATTTAATATATATCTTCATAATGTCGGTGTAGAAGAAGGCTATAAAGAAGTGTCGTGTTTTAGCACAGAATCTGCGGCAAAGTAATGTTTTCTTTATGAAATATACGTTATTACGAATAACATTGTAATCAACAAATTAAGAATTTTTATTTCAACATCGAAGCTGCAAGACCTCGAAAACTGTAATACGTGATTTCATTTAATCTCGTCTCGATTTAGCCGAATGTTCCACACGGTTCAGGTATCACAGGCGACCACCAAAACGCGAAGTCCTTCTTATCCCGTTCATCTTTCGCATTTCAAACGTAACAGGAACAGAAGTCAGTGATTAATATATGTCGAGGGCACACAGCGAACTCTATCGCGAGCTCGCACGTTACCCGAACGAAAAGCCTCGATTACTGGAACTCGCTTTAACTTCTATCCAACTAATTAGTCGATCCATAACTTTGCATCTATTACAGAGTAATTGGCAGACTAACCGTGACCCTCTCACTCTTCTCGCAGCACGGCCGCTACACGAACACGATGAATATTTTTATTGATAAATCAGGGAAAATTTGCTGGGAAGTTCGAATGTATTATCGTAGAATGTGAAATAGAATTTTGTTGAGTTTAATTGATTTATTGCGTTGGGGGAGAGGGGTGGGGCTGTAGATTGCGAACGATTCATAAAAACAAGGGTATGTACGAACAATATGTACAAAAGTTTTTACACGGATCACAGTTTACACAGTTTGCATAGTTTCTGCGAGCTATTTCTGACGTTGGATACAATGCTTGTGCCCAAGAGAAAGTCTACATATCCACGTTGTTTACACGTATATTGTACAGAACACGAGGAAACAAGGGGTAGATACCTTCAAACTTTTGCTTGGGAAACACATCCGAGCCAGATCCACTGATTTTAATGAAATTTACAAGCGAGGCGGTCCTCGAAAAATTATTCGACGTGTATCTTTTTATCTACCGTTCTGCATGCTAACAGGATGAGAACAACCATAACGTTGGGGGATATAGATACACATTTCTTAAATGTCTCTAAATAGGGGATACTGGAAAGTCTTCTTTTAAATTTTCTAGCGAATCCTATTTTTTCGAATATATTTCAGAGTGGACTTTCTGTTGTATACATTTTCAGTCAATAATTACGGTTAACTGAATTAATGTTAATTCTGAACAAATTCTGTTAATTCTAAATAAAACTGAATTAATGTCTAATTAAAGTTAATCATGCATTCCAGATTAAATCATGAACTTTGCAACTTTCAATTGGTTTCAATCATTTTTTTATGCTATACGTTAATTGTCTTTTCAGTATTTTTTAATTCCAATATTTATTTAATATAATATATAATAATATATATATATATATATATATATATATATATATATAAATATATATAATATATATAATATAAATATATAATATAATTATAATTGTATAATGCAAGCATTAATTGGTCAAACTAACCTATCGACGCGAGGATCGACAAAATTGAACATATTAGTTATCGTGTTTGCACTAACTAAGTGCTATGCATGTTTCACGAAAAGTCCTGTATATTTGTGACCAAGGTACAAATACGCGGGGCGGGTATTAAATTTTTCGAATATTAATCTTTCACGGAATTTGATAGAACGCCAATTACTGTCATTTGTCAGAACTTCGTCGACGTTGGATACAATGCAGCACAGCACAAAGCAAAACAGCGGCGCGCTATAAATTAATCTTTTGCAAGAATGCAGCGGAAATGGAAACCGTAACATCCATTACGTCGAGCATACGCGGCGTTCTTAAGTAATTAAAAACTGAAGTTACGGGAAACATTGTGACAAAAAGGCACTCAACTTCTGTTTCTTGCAATTCGTGCAATATATTTTCATGTTACATGAAGGAACGCAATCGTACAATAACAGTTATAGGATAAGATTGTACGGAGCGTCGCGTTCAACTTTTATTCTACATTGATTTATTAATTTGATTTTTTTTTAGACTACTTACTCTATTTTCTGTACGTAAATTAAACAAAAGAATATGTTACACAATTGTTAGTAATTTTAACATCTTTCATTATTCGCTGTAGGGGCCTTAATTTTCTGCAGTGTTTACATCAGATCTGACTGTTGATAAGAGATTTATTGCATTCTAGCGTTACATGATATTCTACGAGCGTCATTTGCAACGGCTGTTTAGCTCGGAAACCAATAGAAAATATGTAAAATCCTTGTTATATTCGAAGTCCTCCCACAAATCAAATAAACGATCCCACGTGTTGCTAAACTTAAACCTAAGTACCTGCAATTACACAACTTCCTCGAAACCCGTAGAATAAACATTGCCTTATTTTCGAAAATCTGGCTCGTGGACATCGAGAACATCGAAAGTTCGTCGGTGCAACAGCTTCCGTCAAAACACGTACAAGAATGCTGAAAGTACAGTCATTTGCTCGAAAATACCACGATTATAAACATCGGAATAATCTAACAGTTACTATCGATTGCAGATATACAAGGTGAGCCGACATTCGTAGTACAACCGAGCATGAGCTGATTCTACGTGAAAAAAAATAAGAAAAAAATTTGGTGTAACATCTTTTTATTCGGGGCTCTGTCTTCGAGAAAATCGACATTAATGTTTGTTCATCTTTGTCAAGAATTTAGTTGTCTCTTTGTGACATTAATTGTTACGAACTACAGTAAATTCTCCCCAATTGACGCTCGAATCGTACACAAAAATGGACAATTTGGGAAGAGGAGACACGATTATTCGAGCCTTGCGCACATTTTTATACTTAACGATTGTCAACAATTGAGCCGTTTATTTTGAAAGTGGCATAAGTCACCTTGTTTTTAAGTCGATATATTTAAGGGTTTGCGTTTTAACACGTTTAGAAATATGGATGCTAACTGTCGAGAAGATTTACTTGTATTTGTTATCTCAGGATACTGACATTTTTTCTCAGTATAAATAATTTCGTATAAACATTAAAAAAATCACCACTTTTCATTACGGTAAAGTGACTTGTGCCACTTTCAAAATAAACGGCTCAATTATAAAAACGAGTCTCAAGGCTCGAATAATCGTATCTCCTCTTCCCAAATTGTCCATTTTTGTGCACAATCTGAGCCGCAATTAGGGAGAATGTTTCCATCATTGTCAATATTTGTGAATACTGTCTCAGACGAAGAGGTAACTGCGGTAGAAAAACAGACGACAACTAAATTTGTTACAATGACGAGCAAACTTTAATGTCGATTTTAAAGATGAAATCACCACCTGCTCGGTTGTACTACGAATTCCAGCCCACCCTGTATATTTAACACGTTCCGTGCCGAGCTTTTTTTACTCGAATCTTCACACTTTGATAGTTTACTAAAACTTGATGTATTACGTGCAATTATTAATTCTCGTACACATAACAACGTAACAAAAACTTATCAACGCCCATTCTTGCAGTGGAAATTGATTCTTCGGTTCTAAATTTCTTGTAAACAATTTGTTCAGTTCACTAAGTAAATATGCAAGCGTGTACCATCGATGGTACACGTGGCACGGAACGTGTTAATAAAAACTCGCAAACTGTATTCGCTAATAGCAGAGATTTCGACATCACCGAGTATAAAAATTGACCAAAAATCGCTGACACCAAACAGTGGACATCTTCCATTCCAATCAACTTACACTCTAGAACGTAGCATCATCCAATAATTAAACTCTGATCAAACTAATTAAACTCTCTAACACACATTCAGACGACGACGCAAGAAAAACAATCTTCTCGTACGTAAGAAGTTACGCGATCACTTTGCCGAATGAATGAAAACAGAGACACGACAGAAGCAGAAGCTGGGAACAAAGAAATTCGTATTTACAAATCGATCGTCGACGATCCTGTAGAATTGTACGAATTTTTCACGTTCGAGACGCGGTAAGTTTTGGATTTTTTTCAACATATGGCGGCTAATTTCAGATGCGCGAACATAAAAACTTTAGAAAGTGACGAAATTATCAACGCGCGACTTAAATTCTACCGAAATTAGCCGCAAAGCTACATTACATTGTAGAAGCAGCCCCACATCTCTCATACTTTCACGACAACTGGAAGCACGCCAACATCCTCCCTTTCCTAAAAGCTAAGGAAAGCCCTGCCAACTAACAAGCAAGCTACTGGCCCACCAGCCTCTTCAGCTCTTCCGGTAAAATCGTGGAAAAAAATAATATTAATCCTCGCACAGAAAACATGCAAGCCAGACAGCATAAATGCACCGTTACGTTTCACACCGTATCGCCGTTTAGTAAATTGAACAGCTTCTAAAATAGATCTGTATCAAAATGCGACAGATCGCCAATTTTTTAATTTACGATTATTCAGATTGTGAAGATGCATTTATGAGTTATTTATTCAATGTAATGTGTCACATAGCGGTAAATATTACAAGAACACTCGTTCGAAATCAGAATAAATGTGTTCGTCTGTCTTTAGTGCTGCGTAAATTTATGGTCGAGCATTAAACTTAGTTTTACAGTTACCAATACTTTTAATAGATATTACTAAATTAAAAAATATCTCATTCTATTAATAGTTTTCTCGCTAACAAAATATTGTACAATACTGAATATTAATTTTAATTATCAATGCATTACTTTTTCCGCTCCACGTATAGGCACTCTATGAAAACTGCAACAACGTAATGAATTTATAATTCTCAATGCATCACCAATGTCCGACCTACTTTGCAACAATGAAATTTTCATCAATGTCACATAAATCTCTTTAAAAAAGGCCATTGTTCATACAAGTTAATTATTTCACTCATCTAACAAACATCGTTCCGTTCGTTTCAGAAATATTATTTAACGCGTCGAACAATTTCTTTCTGGGGTGTTATCAAAATTATCAAACACCTAGAATAAATCATAATGGACTAATTATAAAAATTAATCAAATTCAAATGTCTGGATTTCCATCATTGCGATGATGCAATTCTTCAGTAATCGAATAACAATTAATAACACCGCAATAGCTATTATAAAGACGATAATAAAATTGAAAATTGCGATAATTTGGTTCACAAAGTATTAGGTCTACCGGAAAGTTCTGTCCGATAGTGTCACTTCAAGTTTCAATCCATATGCACATGTTGATTTGAGACATATACGACTATCTCTCTTTATCATTGCATTTACACACATGTACTCTCCTAAATAAACTGAAACAAAGATGTCTCGTGTCATTATTAAGCGAGACGCGATCGTGAAAACATGGCTACCGATGATAATGGTAGACCACAGGCTACTTTGGCGACTCGTCAGAAAATCGCAGAGCTAGGCTGGCAAATTCTGTCGCATGTACATCGTTCTGACACTTCTATCAGGCCGTTTCTTCTTCAGAAATGTCTACAGAATCCGATCCTGGGTAGAGTTTTTGTGCTGAACAGAGAACTTTTCGTAAAAATACAAAAATATTGCGGAGAAACTGTGCACGTCGACACTTTTTTAAACTTTGACATCAATTCATTGCTATTTAGGACCAAAAACAATTAATAAATTGCATGCCACTATATTCGGGAAACTCTCCTCTATCTTTTGAGACTGATTAGACCTTTCTAGCGTTTGTACTTTTCACGCAATACCTCATTTTTGTCGAAAATTTTGGGTTTTTACAAAAGTTCGTTTATTTAAAAAACTGAGGGTGATAGAGCAATTCAGTTTGCGGATTCTTGTTCAGGGAGCGAAGCTCTATACGAATTTCATAGTGGCTATAGGAACCCAGTAAAAAAGTTTGATTTTATCGGACAGTGTTATCACTTGTTTCTCTCTTTGCAAAACTTTTTACAGGAAAAAAATTCAAAACTGAAGCTGATGTCAACCAAGCACTGGTTGAGTTCTTCGCCTCTAATAATAAATCATTTTTTAAAAATGGCATTTACAAGTTTCCATCACGCTGGCAAGAAGTCGTAAGTAACGATGGAAAGTATATTCTACAATAAATATTATTAAATGTATGAAAATTGTGTTATATCTCAATTCAAAAACGGACAGAACTTTCCGGTAGACCTAATAAATGTTGGCGAGAAGCGTATGTTTCAATCAATCTACTCGTTAGAACAACGATTTTAGTGCCGTGATACTGTCAACATTTCCGGGAAAGGAAACAAAGGAAACTTGTGCAATAGCTTCAAGTCGAGTTTTAAAAACGTTATCTCTTCATATAGGTATCGTCCGCAAAACTTTTACCGAAACGAAGTTTGACCGAAGCAAATATTTCTTTATTCGAAGGCAACATCTTTCACCACGAGTTTCGTTTTGATTTCAATCGACTTTACCTTTTCTAGAACGCTCCGCTGCGACTGGACACTCGCGGATTAATCAGCTTCACGTTATTTCGATTGCAGAGGAGAATGTAACAAGGTGCGCGCATTGTTACATCAAGCACTGCGTTCTCCTTCCTCGTACAATTCGATTTGAATTAAATGATAATTCTGCAAATCTTTGCCGACAAATACGTGCCACCTTCTTCCGTTCTCCTATTTTCATAATGTATCTTTATAATATCTTTAATTATTTTAATATCTAATTTAATATAATAATCTTAATTATTATAATATATTATAATATATTAATTATTTATATTATTATTTATATTATATTATTTATATTATTATAATATATTAATATATTATAATTATTATAATATCTTTAATATCATTTAATACTCGAATTTGTCGTATTTTTCCTACGCACGAGAACTTTACAGACATTTGGAAAATTAATATCGTTGTTGAATGCGCAAGCGTGAGGAGCGAGAATAAGACATTCAGCAACTTTCGTTGTAAACGTTTATCCGTGACTCGCGTATTTTTCCGGATATCGGTCCCGAGAGATTAAAGTAGAGAACTCTGTGTACATGGAGAAATTCAAATGACTACGATAATTATTCAAAGTTACGAAGTTTTGAAACACTCGAAGTTCTTGAAAATCGTGGAATATTTGAAAGTTTTGGAAATCCTGGAAGTATGTCAGAAGAACTTATCTGTCTCGCGTGTCCAAAGTTTACGTTGATATATCCTGAAGACCAGGTAAGTCCAAACGGAGGAAGACATTTTTTTACACACATGACACATGAAATTTGCTGTCGCTATTAGTCGCAGGATCATGGGACTTCGCGAGTACAGTCATAAATGATGCATCTTTCGACTTTCACTTATAACTGATGCTATGGTTACATAGCTATTCAAGAATGTCAAAATCACGTTTATACAGGGTGTCCCAGGTTTTATAAGTGTATTCTATAGTGTATATATTATAGTGTATATACATATATAATAGTGTTTATATAATATATAGTGTGTATTATATAATAGTGTATATATTAAAGTGTATTCTATGGCACAAAGTAAGAAAAAAGTGTTATGTAAACATAGGTCATATAGAGCTTTATTAAGAAGTTATAACAAAAATTCAGAATATATAAAAAAAAAAAAAATAAAGAATAAAAAAAATCTTCGATCGATGTCAATTATGTATTATTAACAACGATTATTAATACATTTCGAAGTGTGTTAATAAACACAGCTTGCATAAACACACGGCATGCGCTGATCTATTCAAGTCAATGCTTCACTATTCTAATGTAATTACTATTCCTATTCGGAAATTTTGGTATAACTTCTTAATAAAGCTCTATATGACCTATGTTTACATAACACTTTTTTCTTACTTTGTGCCATAGATATACTGACAAAGTTTGAACATTAAAACCTGGGACACCCTGTAGATCCTCTTATGCTGTGTTTTAGCATTTTTTTATAGGACCGAAGGGAACGACGTTTAAATGTTGAAGCACCGAAATGAATCTTATGAAAAATAGTAATTACATAAGGAAGGTACGGAAATATTTTCAGAAAGAATAAACAAGAATGCGCTGTTGAACGACAAAGGTAAACTGTTTCACGAAGAAGCGTCCTTTGTTCATAATGCAACACTGAAAACTGGTTGAAAGTTAAGTTTTGAAGTTTAAAAGGTTCGCGGATGCTGCGGGACCGATTTCAAGACTCGAAACTTTCTACCCTCGAATAATTATCGTAGCGATTCAAAGTTCTGCGGTGATTGGATTTCTGGAAACTCGCAAAACAAAGATTTAAGTGTCCATTAACAACGCTCATTACACGGGCTAAATAGTGCTCAATTTTGTTCAATGAACTTGAATAAAGATGCTATTATATTATGAATCATAGGAACTTTATAATTCAGTAGACAACTTATGGCAACAAAGCACTCTGTCGACAATGTCACATGAGCCACTTCGATCGGTAATTCCAACGTTAACACTAAATTTGCGGAACCCGTCAAAACGACGGGTCACTAATTTATTGATTTACGATTATTCATATCGTAAAGATACATTTCTGAGTTACTCATTCAATTTACATGTCACTTACGGCAAATGTTACAATAGCGCTTGTAAAGATCAGACTAAATGTCTTATTGTTACCTTTATAAACGGATATATTGAGTTGGCAACTAAGTAATTGCCGATTTCAGTTATAGATGTCTCTCACTCCCATTTTTATGATATCCGTAAATGTTATATTATAAAATTATTATTATTATTATTATTATGTTATTTTTTATTATCCGTGAATGTTAGCAACTGGACAAATTGAATGCAGCGGTCAAGGAAAAGCGAGCAGAATTGGTCAATCGTAAAGATGTCATTTTCCAGCAGGACAATGTTAGGCCGCACACGTCTTTGTCCACTCGGCAAAAATTCATGGATATTGGTTGGGAATTGATGTTACACCCACCATGTAGTCCTGATCTCGCGCCATCGGATTACCACTTATTTCGATCCCTGAACAACTCCCTTCGTGGTAAAACTTTGAATGATGATGACGCTGTAAAATCTCATTTAACTCAGTTTTTGGCCGAAAAGGATCAGACTTTCTACGAGCGTGGAATTTTCAAGTTGTCAGAGATATGGCAAAAGGTCATATCGAACAAAATGGAAAATACATTACAGATTAAACTTCGTTCCAAGTAAAAAGAAATATTTTATTTCATTGAACAAATCGGCAATTACTTAGTTGCCAACCCAATAAAACAGCTGTTTTCCGTGCCCCGTAAATCTAGTATTAATAACGCGAATGGTCGTTCGCCTTCGATAAACTTCCTTCTCGAAAGTCCATTACTTAGCTTTTCGCTGGGACGTTCGTTGACGTTCCATTTTGCAACGCTGACAAGTCGACTTAGCTCTTGCGTCTATACGACTATCGCTGTGCAAAGGGAGAGCCGGTCGAAAAAGGAAACAGCACGCATGTATACACATGTGCATGCATATCGATCGATTTCTCAGAGAAAGAAACGCGGGCTGCGTAACAGGGAATTCTGTTGTAGATCACAAACTCGAGGAAGGGGTTCCCTCTGTGCGCGTTTGCGGTCCCTTTCTTCCTCTGTCCCTCTTCTTCGCTCTCTGTCTACTACTTATCACCCATTTTCCCCCTCTCGTATTTTCGGTGTCCGCTCTACCGTGAAGAAGTGATACCAACCGAGCCCGATCGAAAAAGGGTGCCGGAGCAGATAGAAGGTAGGGGGCCTGTTAGAGGTTCACAGAAATATCTTCGTTTTTTTTTCTCTCCAGTTAATCCTTCAAATGCTTCCCCAGCTACGCCATTGCTCCGCACGTGATACTGATTTTTCCATTCGAACGGGACCATGTGCACGCATGCATGCCGTCTGAGAACCCCGAGATCTAATATTTCAGATTTTCGCGACCGCACCCGCGATATTCTTGATTCGGCTCAATTTCATGGATCCGCGACTCTTAACTTCGATTTCGCGGAAGAAATTGCATCGGTGTCGTCATACCTGGCGGTTTTCATCTAATTTCTGCTGAACACATTTCTCGCGAATCTAAATTGACTCTGCGATTGCACGCGAACGACGCACCGTATAAAATATTTAGCTGTCTAAAATTAAATCAATATATTGGATTGGCACACACAACTATGTTGCCGTTTTTTTTTCGAAATTTTTTAAAAGTTTATTTTTCAATAAAAATTAACAACCAATTAATAATCAATAATGTATTCTCCCTTGTCGTTTACAACTTCTTGTCAACGTTCAGCAAGATTTTCAATACCTCGTTGGTGGAAATCGCCCGGTTTCGACTCGAAAAATTCATCCAACCAAGCTCGTTGATCATTGTTGTTGTCACTTAAAACATGCGGAACCCATGCTCCACACTTCTGAACCTTTCGTATTGAGGGAAGATGCTTCTCTATAGCAGTGTGGGAGTATTCAATTTTCTCTGCCAGTTCTCTTGTCATTTGACGCGAATTTTCGTGCAAAAGTTGATTTAATCGCTCCTCATCGAACTCGACTGGACGGCCAGAACGAGGTGCGTCTTTGAGGTCAGAATTTCCATTCTATGCCACCTTCTCCGTACACGGCAAAAATGTCGCGAGCAGCTTTTGCGGTCTTAGAACCTTGATTAAAAGCAAAAAGAAGGGGGACGTCGAAAATGCTCATTTTTCACAACTCGACATTCCATTTTAATGATCTGAAAATTAACAGAAATTAACACGAACAAAAGAACAAAACATAGATTCCGGTAGAACAAAACGTCCTCTTTCGAATGATTTGAAACATTATGTCAAAAACATTTAGTGACATGCGGAATGTTGACATTTAAAAGAACGGTGGGAACTTAGTTGCCAACCTAGTATATATTGAACATTCATACAAGACTAAGAATAATTTATAATTTCCCTAAACAATGTTCAATAAGAATTTAGAAACTAATGGTGAGCAATACTGAACATATATATATATATATATATATATATATATATATATAACAATCTTGTGTTTGCTAAATAAATCATTTGCTTTAACCCTTTTGACTCAAGTAGGCACATCTGTCACAGCGATCTTTACTGATTGCCAGAAGAACAACACGTGTCTCACGCAGTATTTTGCACTAACGTAATGTGTCTGACTGTATATTAATATTTTGGATCGGTAAAGGGTTAAAGCATTAATAAATAAATAAATAAATTTGATCTTGTACGCAATCACCTTTTTGACGAAGTTGCCGATACGATAAATAATTAATACTGCATGGGCATACAAACGAATATGTCCATCTTAATTACAGCTGCAGTGATTCGATAAACAATTAAAAACTTTCATAATATAAAATTCTAATTCGAAAATAATATAATAATATATAATAATAAATAATATTCTAAACACGAGTTTCCCATTCGTTACAATTTATGCGACAATAAAAATAATTTTGTTCTAACATTGTAAATTATTAACATTAGTAAGTGGTGATAAATGAGGGTTTCACGCAGCCAATAGAAGGTAATGGTCTGTTGGAGGTTGATAGAAAAGTTTTCCCTTCTCCAAGTTAGTTGTTCAATTGCTTTTCTAGCTACGCCACTGTAATATTTCAGATGTTCGCAACTATCCTCATGACGAATTCCTGATTCGTCTCAATTTCATGGGTCTTTGAATTTTAACTTCACCAACAGATTTGCCCGAGCACATCTTATGTTATACTTGTGACCAAATAGGTCACGTGGAACGCTAGACGTGTTCCATTCTGTGACTTCTGGCGTCAGTTTGCTACTTTGTCCGCTGGCACAAATTGTTCTGTTTCTGAAACTCTCTGCTCGCTCGCTTTGATGTCGCGCATTTTCTCGTTTTCAATAAAAATTGAATCGCCGCTGTTTCATAAGCGAATTTTCATTTCTACAATTTGTTTCGTTGTGGAAAGCTTTCGCTACATTTTCAACAGAATAAATCAATGTGATTCTAGTAATTTCGATTCTAACTGGAATCACAATTTTAATGTAATATCTTTGAGACTCTCGCTTTGAAATTTTACAATTTCATCATTACGTTATAAAGAATGAAATCAATTTCAATTCCAAGTAACGAGTATTCGATAAAAAGGTTCACCGACAACCTCCACTAACTGTTGTAATCGTTTCAGTAATTAAGAAGAAGTTTCGCTTGTGTTTAAAATACTACAATACACGTATATCGTTAATTTAGAATAGTTAATATTAAGAATATATAATAATATTTAGAATATATTTGACATATTATATTATTAGATATATTAAGAATATATCTAATATTTAGAATAATAGACATAACTTAAATATTTATAGAAAAACGGTGTAATCGAAATTTCAAGAGGCTGTACCTTTTTTGTAAATGGTCATATAAGAGTTACATATTTTGTTTCAAAGTATTTCTGCTGTTTGCATTGGACCTTTTCGTGACCGAGCCCGCTTATATTCAAGGTTTCTGGATTTTTTGAAAAATTTTGGAAACTCGACATTTTTTTTAGAGAGTTTAAAATTGTTTCAGCGGTCACATAGTCTCCTTTTTCCAAAGTGACGGGAACGATCGTCGCACGATTTTTTGGAGTTCTTTTAGAGTTTTTTTTATTTCATGAAGCCGCAGCAGCCGAATTTGAAACTTGTGAGACCAAAAATGGATGTAAAACTTCAACTGGAATCTGTAGAAATGTGATTAAGATTTGAAAACCGAAAACCATATGTTCTGACTGCACCGATAATACTGAAACGATTCAAGCTGTATTTATTCCTCGAATCGCAAAATTTGGGGCCATTTTGTACCATTATTTTGTAAATACAATCTATCTACAGCAATTTCACCCTAATTCGCGCTCCGATTTCGCATAAAAATGGACAATTTGGGAAGAGAAGATACAACTATTCGAGCTTTTCAGCTCGTTTTTACGGTCAATACTTCACATATATATTTTATGCTATAAAAACGTGCAACGAGGCTCGAATAAACGTGTCTACTCATCGCAAATTGTCCATTTTTGTGTACAATCTGAACGTCAATTAGGGAGAATTCACTGTAGTTCGCAACAATTAATGTCATGACAATCAAATTCTTCACAAAGATGAACAAACTTTAACGTCGATTCTCTCGAAAACGGAGGCCCGATTGTCAACAACTATAAAAACAAGCCTCGAGGCTCGAATAATCATATCCTGCTCTTCCCAAATTGTCCATTTTTATACGCAATCTGAGCGCAAATTAGGGAGAAATTACTGTACTTAGCTTCTAGCAAATAATTAAAATTGATATTCTGAAAAAGATATCTCAAAAATGAGATTTAATTCATAAATACAAAATTCCAAAGAATTAACCACGTCTAATTACGTAATTGCCACGATCGTTCGCTTTTTTAGAAAATACACTCGTTTCTGTAAAACTTAAAGCGTAAAACTTAACACGTTGACTGCCACGCGTATTTACAACAAAATCTCCTACAGGCCACCCGTGCCGCTATAGGAAGCGTGCGCTGTTAATTCATATCTGTTTCTGTTCCTGCATGAACAGTTGGAATCTTTGCCGAGTACCGAATGGAATAACTTAAAATCTCTGCCCTTATTTTTTTCAATAATGAAAAGAGATCGGATTGCCCGGAAGGAGAAGCATAAATAGAATTACATCGTCAGATTCTAATTCGGATACTGATAAATACAATCTTAGTGATAATGAATGTTATGAAGATACTATTGACGAGATTTTACGAAAATTGGTCATGGAAGAAGAAAGAAATGTTGATGATACCGAGGAAGCTACAGTTCAAATAAAAGCTCAAATAAAAGATACGAAATGGACCGATCAGAGGCACGAGCATATCTGAAAAAACAAACAACTTTTTGTCCAAGCTGTCCTGATCAACCTCAACTTGCAGAGAATGTTTTAATGTTATACACTGCGAATAATTTTTTTAATAATCCATTTTTATAAGAATTCAATAGTCTCATTACCTCCTGTAGAATATTTGTCGAAATATTTTCGGAAATCCTTTGTAAGTAGTCAAATCAGCGTCACCCGAATTACGGGTGACGTGGCTTGATGAAAACTTTTGCTGTCACCCGAATACGGGTGACGCGGCAGTCAACGTGTTAAAACACAGAGAAATGCCGCTTAAGCGTTCCTCCACACATCTCACAAATTCAGAAATGCCACCAATCTAAGTATGTACAAAGGTCAGCCATGGATTTGTTACGGACGATTTCCGGCTAGCTATCCATAGAAGTTCGATAATCTGGAATACCTTCTGTCGACACGCAAATATTGATAAAAGCGAGCGCCACTGCGTCCTCCGATACACTTCTATTTCTAATATCGATATTGAACAAACATCACTCGGAGCAAGCAACCGATATATTGGGGATGTATCGAGTTCCTCTGTATCGGCCCATCCGATTTTTGTGCGTGTTAACGGTCCGTGAAACACAATCCGAAAAATATGACGCACAAATATGACCCAATGTGACGCACGGTGGGGCCAATGAGAAATTGTTAGCTAACAGAAAACGGTGGAAGATCGCTAGTAAAAATGTTACCTAATTATCTGGTATTATCAACTGCGATACTTTCGCGGTAAAATACAAGTAATTCTTAAGTTAGCAACAATACATGGTGACACATTGTTCGTAAATAATTCTATTCATAGAATCAAAATAAACGTAAATCTATTTAAAAAGCAATTATTTCCTTGGTACATGTCTTGCTTGCATGTTCATACGATTGAAATAACAATGCCTATGTTGCAACGGTTATCTTGTAGTAGAAAAATGTGATTCCTGACGTTACTTGCAGTAACCTTTTCCTTAACGAAAATGTTCTCCGCAGCTTCGTTAACGAGTTATTAACGAAAAACAATGACCAATCACGGGGCGAGTACGACTGACACGTGGCGGCGCTGTAGCGAGCTTGGCACGGTATTGGTCGCGAGGGTGACGCGTCGGTCGTAATAGTTCTCTGATTGGTCCGTGTATTTCGCTAATATCTCGTTAACGAAGCCGCGGAGAAGATTTTCGCGAAGGAACAAGTTACTTCAAATCTCCTCAGGAATCATCCGTTTCTGTGTGTAACAGGAATTCTGAGACATCCGGTATATCGAAAATGTCCGACGATAGCTGCAAGAGATTAAAAATTTGTTACAATGTTATTGTGGTTCACGGTTCGCCCTGAATAATTCGTAAATTCTGCATCCGGTCAGATTCCCCGTAAAAATTCGTATTCCTATATTTCCTTTCGTTCCGGAAAGGCCTTCATATTTGCCTTCGCATTAGCGGGCATCCGCGTTCCTCGGCGGTTTTCCGTCCCGTTTTTAATCCATAGTCCTGTCCGTATCTGCCCGATTGAACAACCAGTCGCAGACGACGGTGTTTCGCTTTCAATTTTCCGGCTTTTAATACAGCAACCGTCGGTGCTTCGCAGGGCCATCGGTGTGTCGCCGTTGTTGTCGCCGCAACGGCGCAGGAATGCCGGTGCGCGGCCGTAAATACGCGGCTTATGCCGTTCCCGGAATTAATAGTTGGTGAGATACGTGAACGGTTATTACCATAATGACCGTCGCATAATTTGAATCGGCCATAGAAAACTCGTCGGGGTCGTCGTGTCGTCGTCCCGGCTTCTGTTTTTCCCGGTTTTTCCTCTCGGCTAGGCGCGCTCCCGCTCCCGCTTCGCTCGGCTCCGGTCGGCTCGATGGCATGTCGGACGGAAAACGGCCGGAAAGGCAGGCCAACGGCGATTCGGGGCGAAATGAAAACTATTCAGCCCGCGTCGCTGGAAATATCACCTAGTGGCGACGAAAATGTTCCTTTTGAACGACTACGACGGAGAAATGGCCCGCGTGATGCATCGCCCCGGCAACAAACTCGGAAAACAACCGGCCGTGTATTTTTGCGGCGGCCAAAGAAAGCCGACCGACTTTGTTCCGCGTGTTCGGCGGCAGCCAGTTACGCGGCGATACGCGCGGCGCAGCGTTCGCAGCATTCGGATGAATTTTTAATTAAAATTTGTTACGCTACTTTCATCGCGGAGCGCGCGCCCGGCCCATCGACGACGGCGCCAAAAAACGGCGTTGAAATAACTTTGCCCGGTTACGCGCTCGCGGACGCACGCGAATAAATTGTAATTTAATTACAGGACCGGTCCATGCCGGGGGAGAGAGAACCTGTCAGAAATTCAGTTTCCAAATATTTTATTGACAGTTGCCCGGCGATGTTTACTTTTGTCGGCGTGCTTACGTTGCATTCTGCAATTTCTATGCGTTCCACGGTGCATTTTGCGCTCTCCATGGTATAAGCTTCGTTTAATTATACAAACTGAGGACCATTGGCCGGACACGCTATTATTTCATCTGAGCCGACCGAGGTCCGTTCGAAAATCTGTGGAAGTTAATTTGTTATAAATATTTGTGTTCCATGAATGTGCTGGTCGATCGTTCCAGATTTTAGATTTCTTAAAGTTTATTCTGTATTCGCGTTTCAATGTTTTTTTTTAACTTGACTGATCCGAGATGTCAGAAATATTTTTCTCATTCGACGAGTATACAAATTCGTTAATTTTTCTGTAATTGGACCATCAACTAATTGCATCGTACATTACAACCGTACGTAAATCATGACCGTTTCATTGGGTCGAGTTTTTAAGATCGACTTTCCAAGATTAACCTTTTAGGCACGACGCGCCACTATAGTGGCTTGCTCTAGTAGCTCACTCGCTCATCGTTTGAACCAAATAATCGTCTTCATATGCATTGCTTGACACTTCTTTTGTCTTCACATCGATTTACGACAGTCTACAGGGTGTCCCAAAAATGTCTCGCAATCCGGAAATGGCGGGTTCCTCGGATCATTTGAAGCAACTTCTTCCTTTACAAAAATGTTCTCCGAGGCACCGTTAACGAGTTATTAACGAAAAACAGTGACCAATAACAATCGAGTACGGCTGACGCGAGGCGACCCAGCCAACCAGCGCGCGAAGCCCAGTTTCGCTCATTGGCTCGATCGCCTCGCGCCAGCTGAGCTCGCCTCTCATTGGTCACTGTTTTTCGTTAATAACTCGTTAACGGTGCCTCGGAGAAACTTTTTGTAAAGGAAAAAGTTGCTTCAAATGGCCCGAGAAACCCGCCATTTTCGGATTGCGAGACATTTTTGGGACACCCCCTGTATATACAGTATCAGACTCTGTACAATACACATCAGACTCTGCCGTCCAGAGAAATAGCCACGCGCAGAATTCAGCCGTACCTAAAAGGTTAACTTACATGAACGTATCTTGAATGAACGTTTTGATAACGAAGAATGAATCTTGCTTGCTCTACTGCAGAGCGTCGGTTATGCGAACTGATTGGGACTGCATTTTCGCTAAGGAAAAAGTTAATTCAAATGATCTCGGGTATAAGTTATCGTTATACATTAATTATGACTGTCCGAATTATTTCGTTCCTTCTAATTGCCGGAAAATTCCTTCATCCAGTACGAGACACACGAGGAATGAAGACGGTGAATTAAGAGTTTTTAGCAAATTATGATGGATTCGAGTTAGCAGAGTTTGGTGATGTGTTATGCCGCATTTACGTCGATGTGTTATATCGAGATTAGAATCTCTGCTAATTGGAGGGTAACGAGCGATCGCTTTAGCTGACAGTGTCAGTTAGAATGACGTGATGCATTTATCAGATGCATTTTATACAGGGTGTCTCCTTTTATGCGTATTTCATATACAGTGGGTCAGAAGAGTGTTCGTACACCTTCTTTAACGTAATAACTTTTTTAAAACTTAACTAAATGACTTGTATATTTTGTTTTTAGGTGTTAGAGGGCCTAGTCTACTAGATGACGACTAAAATGCCCTGTTTTAATTTTGCTATTACTTGGGATTACAAAAAAAGATAAGAAACTCTCGTTTCTTAACTTTTCTATCTGGGCCTATAACAAAAATTTAAAAAATGCCTCTCGTAGAGCACGGAAACTTGTATGCGTGATGATTATTTGATCGAAATCGGTTAACCCAGAGTCGAGCTACGGGCGTTGAAAGATTTAAAGAAGCGCAGATTTCTTCGAGTTTGTGATCAAAATTGTGATGAAACTGTGATTTTTGCCATATTGAGTTTGTTACAACTCACAACAACGTGAACTCATTTCGATAAAATTGTCAGTGTACATTTAGAATTGCATGCATCGAGTCGAATTTTTTTAATTGCAATTCGAGTCACTTAGTCCAGTTTTAAAAAAGTTATTGCGTTTTAAAAGGTGTACGAACGTATAGCACACATAAATTCAATCATATTCGATCGTAGAAACAATTGTACATTTTCAATCCCGAACACTCGTATCATTTTCCCGCGAAAAGGTCATACCTACAAATAGATCAGAAGTTCGTTTCTTCCATATTCTCCTTTAAATTTCACTTCGCCAAGTAAAAAAAGTTAACGCACAGCGACAGAAATGATCAGTTGACATTCTCGTACCATGGCAGACCATTCAAGAATATTTTAGACCACGTTAAACTGCATGACGGTAATCGGTAAACGTCAGATCCGACGTCGGTAAAAAAAAGCTCCTTTGCAGGCAAAAGGACTGTCTTGAAAAATCAACGAAATTCTTGTTAGTGCACAGCACTGATGTTCTTTATGACACGAACGTGCCTAGCCAGCTGTTTTTGAGCTTAGGATTTTTGATAACACCTGGTATGCATTTTGGACGTAAAGTGAGACGAGAGTACGCATGCTCTATTGCTTGATTTTTGGGACTTCGCTTCTCTCGGCCTCGATGGCCAGGACGTGTCATAAAAAAGGAACAGTTCCGAAGGGTCAGCTTGACATTGTCTTATGACGGTGATGCCTGGAGGAATTTTCCTACCTTTGCCAAAGCCTTGCGGTTGCTCCCACCTCCCATACACCGGCACCCTCCCAGAAAGACGCGTTAAGGGCGCAAGGGAAGAGTGTCTAGTTTAAAACAGACTCACTGATTGGCTATTGCCAAAAATCAAGGAAAACCAATCAGCGAGTATTAGAATGCGTTGGAGGGGTAGCAGTCTACCACGAAGGAAAATATTCTCTAATAGAGCAGAGTTGTAACAGAATTTGTAGAACTAAGACCTCCTGACCAAGGGCGTAGTGTAGTCGCGGGCTGAATAGAAAACTTCAAGCAAAATCCGGTTCTTTATTTTTATATACAGTCCACATATATAGCGTCATAATTCGTCGCTATTACTGGCGACGCTGTGACGCCCCAACAATTCTAATACCGATTTTTCTCATAAAAATTGTGCTCTCGATTGATGTTTCTGGTCCACGATCAACAGTAAGCGTGCCAAACTGTCCAGATTTCCTGAAAAAATTCGTTTACGTCTTGATCCACGAACTAGAAACTCGTCGAATAGGAATGGTCACGGAGCTTTTCCTACGTCGCATACGACCGACCGCGGCTTTGTTCGCGCATACTCGCACGCACACAAACGGATGACGTGGCGGCGGGTTTATAAAGTACGTTTACACAAGAGACACGGCGCGCGTAAAAGCTGAATGGTCTGGTTTCCTTGGAAAATCATTGTCGCCACGTTAGATGCCCGTCTTCGCGACGGTTTTGCACGTGCCGCATAAAGAGGTGCGTCTTCGTCCGGCGATATCTTTTTCAGGGATGCGGCGGGCTTTCCCAAGGAAGAGACGCGAGGAAGGACACGCGAAAGAAAACGACGAATGTTACCACGAAAATGTGGCAAAGTCTTTCGCCTGTCGTCCCTCAAGCCCGGCCGCGCCCCTTCCCTCTATTTTCCTTTCTTCCGCGCCGGGTTTTCTCTTCGGTTCCACGTTTCGTCTCGCCTCTCTTTCCAGCGACAGCTTACACTTTTGAACCTGCCTCGCTCTTCTTACCTCTGCAACGCAGTCGCGATGGTTACCGACGTTCGTTTACGAGAAATTGCTCCGAATAGATGTCTCGAAGCATTCTGCCGCTTTACGCATCTTAACCCTCGCCGTACCACGACCGGGTTTCTTCGGACCCGGAGCTCGAGGCCTGCCTTCACCGTTTGACCCTTAATGCCGTTTGCTCTTTGTTTATGTTAGAGCAACGATAATATGTATTATCGTTTTATATTATTATATATTATTATTATAATATATGTATTATCGCGCGCGCGCGCGAATGTATTTGTTACATTCGTTTCTATATGTATAGAAACGAATTACGAAGATTAACAAAGTATGTAAATGATATTTTTAATTTAAATAATTCTGCTCGGACACAGAATTATTTAAATTAAAATTATCATTTACATACTTTGTTAATCTTCGCTGTACACCTTGCATAAAGATTTCATATGGCACACACGAGGTGTCATGCACACCAGAAGATTGAAACAGCTGTCACGTTTGAACTGCTTATTATTTCGGGCCCGAAAAATTAATAAATATTCTTCAGACATTCTGAAATAAGGGTGAACATCGTTTTTCTTAAAATTATCACTGTCGCGTAGTAAAACAAAATCGGAAAGTTCACGCTCCGTGACTTGTTCATTGATTCGAACGCAGCACGGAGCCCCCCTCCTTCTTCTGTCACGCTCCGCGGTCGAAGCACGTTGCACTCGATCGATCGACCACGTTGTAGCTCGCGCGCTCGTCTGTCATTGGTCACTGTTTTTCGTTAATAATTCGTAGACAAAGCCGCGGATTGCATTTTTGCTCAGGAAAAAGTTACTTCAAATGACCTCGGGTATCTTCCATTTTCGACTGTTAAAGTAATTATGGAACATAATATAATGTATACGTGTAATAGAAGGTATAATAATATAATGTATACGTATGAATATGAATACGTATAATAATATAATGTATACACGTGTACATTCTCAATTATCGTCAGGCTAATAAATACGTTTTTAAAAGTAATTTCATTGGTATGTAATGAAAGTTCGACATTTAGACTGAAAGATATTTGCGATTGAACAATTTGTTCACCTCCGCGCAATAACGTGGCCGTACATCTCAACCGTGGACTACTTACTACGCTCCTTTGGTGCTCAGGCTATGCTCATTAGAAGCGGATGCTTAGATCAATGACACTGCTTCAGACTAGCCGTGATGCCCCGAGCTCCGAAAATCGACAACGGTCAATCATAGTCAAAGGGAGCATTTACAAATAGGACTGCGGAACTACCATTTAACTGCAATTGCTGTGGATCCTAACGTTTCGACGTAAAAGTATATATTCGATGTGTATCTGCAAAGTTTCTAGGCAGCTGAATAAAAATAAAAATGCTGAAACGCATGAAAACAAATAGTCAACAAATAGTCGCAACTTAAAGACTAATAAACGCAACAGAATAAAATCGTATAAAGAATTCAAAAATGCTGTTATTTCCAATTCGTTCGAATTATTAAAAGAGAAATGAAAATCTTGAATTACGATTGTATGAAATCATTTCTCAATTAATATAGATAATAATTTTGATCTTGCATAAACATTTATAGTGTAATGATCACGTACATGAGACTATTGTAATAGTAAAATAAATAGTATAACAAATAGTATAATATAGTGGTATATAATATAATAGTATAATAGTATAATATAATAGTATTATAGTATTATAGTATTATATTATATACTACTATATTATACTATTTATTATATATATTATATTATATTATATTATTATATTATTATAATATATTATATATTATATTATATTATATTATATTATATTATATTATTATATTATTATAATATATTATATATTATATTATATTATATTATATTATATTATATTATATACTACTATTATAGTATAATAAAATAGTATATAATAGTAAAATAAAGCTTTATTCCTATACAACTATTTTCATATTTTTCTTTGGATTTTATGGTCTTTAATAGGCAAATAATATTATAAAAGCGCATACAACATTATCTACGAACGTGATATCTATATGATCAACAAGTGCGACGTTCCAGAATAATTTTTTTCAACGAGCCACCTAACCCCCTCTTCAGTACCCCGCCATTAACCACGAGATATTGGATCTTACACAGCGTCCAAAGAGGATCCACAGCCAATAGCCTGCGTAAAATCAGGATTTTAAAGAAAGAGGAGCGTATTGACTCTTCCAGTCGCCAGGATGTTCTTCTCTCTTGGGTGCCCTTTGGCTGCATGGATATTAAGAAACCTATTGGCGAGACTGTGCCCGGAAGCAGGAATGGATTATCCGAACGATTCAACGGGATCAGAGGACCCTAACCATTCAGGACTCGTAAAAGAGCTTCTATTTAAGGGCCCGCTGGGTCGGCTATCTCACTGTATCGTTATCAAGAAGCATAAGCCCGACGCACCCATGGCTCAGCCACTTTCTCTCGCGAAAGAATGCGGACGTAAATCATTTTAAAAGGGCCAGCCCCCGCGTCTAGACGTTCCGACGACGTCGAAAGTAGAAGTACCGCGCTTAACTTCGTCACGGGGTCAACTTCGCGACATCTACGGCTGGGATAGAAGTTCTTTCTGGAAGCCCGATCGAAGTCCAGATATCTCCATGTGGGATTTGGCCGGGATTTCCTCTACGGAGACCCTGTCAATGTTCTGATATACCCGGGAAAATTGAAGGGGAAGGAAAAACGCAAAAGAAAAAAAATCCACGGAAACCAATTCGCAAAAGGTCCGGCTAACTTCCAGGTACCTCGGAGTTCGGTTTCAACGGGACCACTTTCGCGGTTTTGAAGTTCAAGCAACTTCCGCTCGGCTACGGCATTTTAATCGTGAAACGGTGTTTATCCCTTTTGTCGGTTTCACAGAGTCTTATTTCGCACGACCTCCCGTGAATGGCATCCTCCGATGTGCAACTTCGCTGGTTACTGCATTTTCCGAACCAATTTATACCTACGTTCCTTTTTCTAACTAACTCATTAATAATGAGATGTATTAATTGCAAGGATAACAGTGTAAATGGATTGTAATAGCCCTATCAATTAAAATAAATATATTTGTATAGTATTAGCATAGCGCCTACATTTTAAGTGTTGTCAGTGAAATTTCGTGGATCCTCGTGTACGTTTGAAATGTTGGTATTTTATTGACATGGATAATTCATGATTCCTTTGATGAAAAATGCAGATGGTCATAAAATTCTTTTGACCAATATATTGCATCTGAGATGTTCAAACGACCATTTTATTTTAATACATTTCTTTTTCATCTTTCATTCTTCCTCCTTCTTTAACACATTATGTATCAAGAATTTCATCACAGTCCTTGTTCATGAAATTACCAATTATGTACTTGATAAGAAGTACCGATTCGTTTAATTCAATTTGGATAACACTAGGTAATATATTATTATGAAACAACGATTTTATCATGGAGAAAACAGATCGCAGGTACTATATTTATCACGAAACGTCCCATTTAAAAATGATAATTGGATTATAGATTTCATGCATTTCTGGCAAGAGTGAAAGGGTGAAGTTTGGAACAATAAAAGAATGAAGAAACTTTAAAGGATATTACAAATTCGTGTCTATTATTATTATTGTATTACAAATTATGAAATATTTTGTTTTTCACAAGTTCAAATTCTCAAAAATTATTGCGCATTTTCTAACAACATACAGTGACCCTCAAAAGTGTTGGTACACTTTTTAATTAGCAATAACTGTTTTAATGAATTATTTCTAGATGATAGAGGGACTACTAAACAATGACTAAAATGCTTTTTTTACTTTTGTCTTTTATTTTCACCTTTTAAAAGGTGTACGAGCACATTTATGGGCCATCACAGTAAATTCTCCCTAGAAGGCCCGGAGTTCGGAAGTGAAAATGGTAATCGCCAGACACTCGGATACGATTTTTCGAGCCTCGCACCTCGTTTTTATAGAAACTCGGGGCAGACGGTAAAAAAACGGCGGCTAGCATACCGGTGTACATTGATATGAATACATAGTAATGCTGGAATAAAAACGATGACCTAACTTTTTATTTCTAATTTTTTGTCACTATTCAAAGACAATTCGGAAGCCATATACCACTATTCGAAGACAATTCGGAGGCCATATGCCACTATTCAAAGGCAATTCGGAAGCCATATGCCACTATTCAAAGGCAATTCGGAGGCCATACGCCACTATTCAAAGGCAATTCGGAGGCCATATGCCACTATTCAAAGGCAATTCGGAGGCCATATGCCACTTTTCAAAGGCAATTCGGTGACCATATGCGACTATTCAAAGGCAATTCGGTGGCCATATGCGACTATTCAAAGGCAATTCGGAGGCCATATGCGACTATTCAAAGGCAATTCGGAGGCCATATACCACTATTCAAAGGCAATTCGGAGGCCATATGCCACTATTCAAAGGCAATTCAGAGGCCATATGCCACTATTGAAAGGCAATTCGGAGGCCATATGCCACTATTCAAAGGCAATTCGGTGGCCAATGCCACTATTCAAAGGCAATTCGGTGGCCAGTGCCACTATTCAAAGGCAATTCGGTGGCCATATGCGACTATTCGAAGACAATTCGGAGGCCATATGCCACTTTTCAAAGGCAATTCGGTGGCCATATGCGACTATTCAAAGGCAATTCGGAGGTCATATACCACTATTCAAAGGCAATTCGGAGGCCATATGCGAATATTCAAAGGCAATTCGGTGGCCAATGCCACTATACAAAGGCAATTCGGTGGCCATATGCGACTATTCAAAGGCAATTCGGAAGCCATAAGCCACTTTTCAAAGGCAATTCGGTGTCCATATGCCACGATTCGATGGAGATTGCTCACATACCTCGCAGCTCCTCGGTTTTTCTTACCTGACTCACATACGCTCACGTCCATTTTGTGTTGTCTTCCAGGAATTCGCGTCGCATTCCGCATCACGCGCTTCATCGACTCCGTCGAACCTTAGCATCGGCGTAGCAATAAATTACATAGGCGTAGGTCTAGCACAAGGAAATCCACAGCAACCCGAAATTTCGCATTTCTGGGAGAAACTGCTGTATATACAATATAATATCGTTGCAGAAATGAATATTTACCACACTGGTGGCACTGATTCCGTTAACTTTCAGTATCAAAATTCAGCGCGTGTCAGTCCTTTGTCCAAACGAATATTGTTCATTTTTGTTTGCCTGGCGGTAACTTCAACGCACCGCGGCTTCGGGGTTCGGCCGGCGTTCTGTAAACCACGCTGTAATAATCATCTCCCTCGTTACAATTTAAAATTACACGGCAATTAGAAATCCTCGTTACGTAATTAAAATTCGCTCGGCAACCAACGGTCCTGCAGCTTCCTGGCCGGCCTCCGTTCCTTCCAATTACGCGTGAAAGCGGGGAACGCGGCGGAGAGCGTGTTCTACGCGTAAACTTTGATAATAAATTTGCAACCAAGGAAATTGGAACGCTCGCAATTTTATCATTGTTACCGCCGAAGAGTCTTTAGCTCGGCCGGCTGCAATATGTTTCAGTTTTTAACTTGTACCCTGCCGCGGTGTTTAACAGCGAATTATTCCGGGCAAATGTTCTTTACGAGGGAATACCGGAAATATGTGGATATTGCGAAAGTTCATGGTTGCACGGGCACAGTTCCCGCGGCCGAGGTTTTATTTATCGAACAATCGATGCGCGAATTCTTTCTGACGCGGGCTTCTCTTTGGACGGGATCCGACAGCCTCGATAATAATATATTTCTCAAACGAAAACTATCATTCGCGTTTCCTATTGGATTCCCGGAACATACTGTTGACTTTCAAAATCGTTTTCTTGCGGAGATAACCATTATTATTTACGATGATATGTTTATATAGTGTCTGTACACAGTATTGTTTCAAGATTCACGGGGGAAATAAAAGCGAAGAATGCTTTATTTCATGGTATAATCAAGTTTCACGATTTCACCAGCTGATTGATCAGTGATTTGCGCGAAATGAAAATCTTCTAAAACAATAGCAAGATACAGAAATTCGATAAACACGTATTTTTCATGCAAAAATTCTTGTAACCAGCGAAATTTGTACATCGGTGTTCTAAAATTTGTCCGACATTTGTTCTATTTTTATATTTGCCACTCTAATTAAAGCCATAAATACATAAAATCCCGAATCAATCACTGAATCAAATTGATTGTAAGTAAAGCTTGCGTTGTTTCATTTTTAATTGCAAATGGACATTTTCTTCCTACCGGCTAGAAAGGTCAATCCTTTGACCTTTGAAATAATGATTTAAGAAAGTTGATGGATCGAAGATCACTTTTAGATGTGTCGAGAAACATTCTACGTTTTAAGATGCACATTTAAGGTGCATACGCGGGTACACCGGACATGTAAAAGCACTTAAAAAGCTAAAGATCCATGTTCTTCAAATACATCTGTACACAAAATGAGTTCAAACACGACAATCAATAATGTTATAATTCCTTCATAACATTGCGTAACAATAAACATCATTATATTATTATTATATTACATATATTATATTACATATTACATATTATACTTTATTATATTTATATTATATATTATATATATATATTTTTTTTTTATTTATATTATATTACATATTATATTACACAGAAGTTCTTCCAGTGCTGAAAATATTGTCACAAAGACAAAATAATTGTTACACAAAATACACGTGTAAGCAAACAATACACGGGTGCCTGTGTATTAAGAATTAGCACGGGCTAAAGTTCGGTACTGTTAATTACACGTGCACACGCGTACTTAACACTAAACCTACCAAGCAGTAATACTAACCGGCATGTACTGCTTCACAAAAGTGAGAAGTCCGAATTGATTTAGAATTTGTAAAGTTTTTATTATAAAGCTTGCTCCAATAATATAACTTATTCAAGCGTTTTCCACGAAAGAGTCTCGCGGAAATTTTCAGAATAGCAAAATAAGAAAGCGGTCACTTTGACCGCGGTAGGTTTAGTGTTAAATTCGCATGAAATAGGGATCCCTAGTACACACATCAGTGCCTCGGTTCTTCAATGAGATTGATTTGCTCATGCAATAAAAAGCTGACTATACATATGAGCCGTTTATTTTGAAAGCGGCATAAGCCACTTTACCGTAATGAAAAGTGGTGATTTTTTTAATGTTTATACGAAATTATTTATACTGAGAAAAATATCAGTATCCTGAGATAACAAATACAAGTAAATCTTCTCGAAAGTTAGCATCCATATTTTTAAACGTGTTAAAACGCAAACCCTTAAATATATCGACTTAAAAACAAAGTGACATATGCCATTTTCAAAATAAACGGCTCATATAGTGCTCTTGGCTAGCCTCGACAGGTGAGTTCAGAAATCAGGTAAAAATATCCAAGAGCAGAAATCCTTCCAGTCAAAGGAGTCGAGCGAATTTTCAAGTCCCTTGACCGAATGAGCCGATTAATAAAGCGACGATGCAATTTATTAGACTCGGCGAGCCTTTGATCATGAATTCGTTCTTTTCTTTTCCGTCAACAAAGAAAGAAAGCGGCAGTTCTTAAAACTGCTTGTATTATCCAATAACGTGGTTCAAGTATTAAAAATAGAGTTTGATCTTCTTGCGTCCTGCATTATTTTATTCTTACTTTCGACGGCTACGTTTATTCATCTGATTCTAAAATTGTCTACTTCTCCATTATGTAACCTATGTAACCTATGAAACCTATGTCTACCTTATGTAACCTATGTAACGCCTAAGAAGTATGTAACTTCTTTGTCTATTCGATTAATCCGAGTGCAAAACAAAAATTGATAATTATTCACATAGGAGAACTTTTTTCCGAATTCGATCATTTTTTTAATACGTCGTCGATCGCGTCGCCTTAAGAAGTGCCGTGAAAATGATCTTCGAGGATCGTTCGTTCATTGAAAAAATTTATTTAATTTGCTCGCTCATTGATATTTTCCGCGGCTCGTTAAAAATCACGTGTCTGATTACTGCAGTAAAAATTTAACGGACCATTGTTAGATGTTCAATTACGGCGGACATTTCCGCTTAGCAGACGCCGAATGTTATGGTCTCGTTCGTCAACGACAGAACGAGCTATACACGTGCGCACGGTCTTCCCTCGTCGTCAAGATTGCCAGCGACGATCTGTTTTCCCTCGGGAGAGAATGCCGAAACGATTCTCCATCAGTATTTCCACCCCGCCCCCTCCCCTCCCCGGGGGTAGCGAGGAGAATAGAGTTTCTTAATCTCTTTTTATTGCCTGTAACTAGTTGTGACTTCCGACCGTGCTTCGCAACCCAAAGCCTTTTCAACTACCGTACCGTGTCCCCGATTTTCACGTGTTCCCCTCGCCCCAGCCATACCGTTGTTCATTTGTTACCACCCTATCAGCTTTCATTCCACATCCACACCATCGATAAGAATGATCGAGGGAGATACGTATATCTTCGGGGCATCCCGCCACGGAACGGTTTCATCTTCTCTGCTTTATCGGCGCCCTTTAATCCGCATTTAATTCACTGGATGCTCCACTGTCTCAGGATTATATCGTACAATAGCTACTTCGTTGTTACGGTAACTATGCTCCGAGCATCGTACTAGCTCGAGACCGATCACAATCTTCCTGCTTCAATATATTCGTTTTATTAGTTGTTCATAACCTCGTAATTAAATTCAAGATTTTACAAAGTCCTAACAGGGACAGGTTATTTTAACTGGCGATCGAATTAGATTTTTTTAAATGTCACAAAAATGTAAATTTAAACTGCTAGCAATATTCGATTTGACTTTGACGAGTCGACAATTACAGAAAGAATAATATTCTTGTGCAAGCATTTCAACTTTGTTATTTATTTTACCTTTTGGATGAAATTCAAGATTGTCCAAAGTTCTGTAAGGAGAGATTGTTTAACTGATGATCGGATCAGATTTATTCAAACGTCAGAAAAATGCAAATTTAAAATAATAGCAATATTCGATTTGACTTTAATGAGTCGACGATTACAGAAAGAATAATGTTCTTGTGCAAGCATTTCAACTTTGTTATTTATTTTACCTTTTGGATGAAATTCAAGATTGTCCAAAGTTCTGTAAGGAGAGATTGTTTAACTGATGATCGGATCAGATTTATTCAAACGTCAGAAAAATGCAAATTTAAAATAATAGCAATATTCGATTTGACTTTAATGAGTCGACGATTACAGAAAGAATAATGTTCTTGTGCAAGCATTTCAACTTTGTTATTTATTTTACCTTTTGGATGAAATTCAAGATTGTCCAAAGTTCTGTAAGGAGAGATTGTTTAACTGATGATCGGATCAGATTTCTTCGAACGTCACAAAAATGTAAGTTTGTGGTGCTAGCAGTATTCGATTTGATTTTGAAAAGTCGGCGAAGATAAATAATAAAGTAAGAAAAGGTTCCTTGCGAGGACAATTTTATAGAGGCGAATAAGATCAGAAATTCTGAAAATTTTATTGAAATAAGTTTCGCGAGATTTTAAGAAGATATTTATTTAATCCTTAGAGGCGAACACCCAACGTTCTCTTTTTAATCTGTCATCATTAAGTTTATATCGCTGTGATAGTAAAATAACAAAATTAACGTAGGAACAACGTAGAGGTGACCTAGAAAGCTTACGCTTTCGCCGGTGTGACGATTAATCCGGCATTTACGTAATAATCTATGAAAATGGAAATCACCGTGATGATATCCACGGTCCACTGATAACTGTCGTTAACGAGGTTTTCGTCACGCTTACATATCTCCGCGAGGCGAAAAGGGAATCGCTGAAGCTCCAATAACAGGGCTTTTAGCAATCGTTTCGTTGTGTGCGACACGCAATTCCCCGCGTCACTTTTTTCACGTCGTTTCCTCCACGGTTACTGAACTGTTCGGAAACGTGTCTACCTAACTAACCGATTATTCATTGCTATCAAATAGGGGCGATTAATTGGTTTTGGGAGCGACCACCGCGACCATGCCATCGACGTTCGTTAAGTTTATTCAGTTACCATGAATACACCGATTGCTCGGCCCTCGTTCGGGGACGCTACAAAATGGCCTCCGCCGGCGTAACTATTTTTTCCTCTTGCTGACCCCCTTTTCGTCTCCACGCCCGCCTCCTGCCACACACTCGTCCCACCCTCTTTGCATTTTGTGTCCGTCGATTAACTCGGGGTCTATCGTCCTCGGTCGAGCAGTCTGAATTCAATCCCGATCTAATTACGAGGAAAACTGATCTCCCAAGCGTCCCGGACGTCTTCGACGCCCGTTGCCCCGCTTTGTCTACCCGCTGACCCTATCCGAACGGATATCCAAACCCCATTTCGAACTTAATGGCCACGCGAGCACTTACTTTTCGTATGCAGGCAACCGCATTAACGATCCGCGCAACCGTTCCGTCACATAATAGATACACTTAACGATGGCTGTGAGATCGTCGAGTGCTACGACTGAAACTACGGTGACAATCGGATGTCTTCCGACGAATGCGGAACGAACGAACAAATCTTTTAGCCGGTTAACGAGAGTACAATGGATTCACGAGCTTTGTCATTTTATTTAATATCGTGAACTGCGGGAAGCACTGACATGAATGGGAATACTTTGATCTCGGACAAGATGACAAAGGAAAGAAACGACCTATTTGATTCTAATTTGAAACATTTGAAGGAGTGGTTATTTTACTATAAGAATGCATAATGCGAACGAGTTTCTTCTATATTAACTTCATTTTAAATTCGTTTGAATTCGTTTGAATTCGCTTCGTGTATTTGCTCCATTCATTAATTGGTTACATTGAACTTCACAGTGTAACAAAATGAAGTATTCTTGGTATTAATCTTATAAGTATTGTGTTTTTATTCATTGCAAGTATACATTATTAATCCAAATTTAAATTACATATATCTTTTTTACATCATTGATTAATACTTTAATGACAGCTCACACAGCGTCAGTGTACGATGCTTTAATAATTACGTAGGTGATCGCTTTAATAATTATGGCACGAAGGAAAAATATTAAATCTGTTGTTATTGTCGTTGTTGTTTTTTCCTTGTTTTATGTGTATGTTCGCACACATGTTGAATTATTTCACGAATTTACATAAATAAATTTACATAATTTTTCACGAATTTACATAAATTTGACCGCGTAGACGCGCGGCCATTAAAGTGTTAATATCACTCTTTAGTATTTTGTTAGCTTTCAACGAGAAGAACCTAAACAAAATGAATGAAAATTCCTAAATAAAAATGCTTCGAGATTGGTGACATAGAAAGCAAAAAGAGTTTAAGACAGCTTTTATATCGCATGCTTTCATGTTACGTGATCGATTGCGATAAATACAATCTCAACCAAAAGTAACAGTACTTCGCACAAATTACGATTCCTTTTATAAAACACCGTATTTAATTTTAATTATCGTAGCGATTCAAAGTTCTGCGGTGATTGGATTTCTGGAAACTCGCAAAACAAAGATTTAAGTGTCCATTAACAACGCTCATTACACGGGCTAAATAGTGCGCAATTTTGTTCAATGAACTTGAATAAAGATGCTATTATATTATGAATCATAGGAACTTTATAATTCAGTAGACAACTTATGGCAACAAAGCACTCTGTCGAAGATGTCACATGAGCCACTTCGATCGGTAATTCCAACGTTAACACTAAATTTGCGGAACCCGTCAAAACGACGGGTCACTAATTTATTGATTTACGATTATCCATATCGTGAAGATACATTTCTGAGTTATTCATTCAATTTACATGTCACTTACGGCAAATGTTACAATAGCGCTTGTTAAAGATCAGAATAAATGTCTTATTGTTACCTTTATAAACGGATATATTGGGTTGGCAACTAAGTAATTGCCGATTTCAGTTATAGATGTCTCTCACTCCCATTTATTATGATATCCGTAAATGTTATATTATAAAATTATTATTATTATTATTATTATGTTATTTTTTATTATCCTTGAATGTTAGCAACTGGACAAATTGAATGCAGCGGTCAAGGAAAAGCGAGCAGAATTGGTCAATCGTAAAGATGTCATTTTCCAGCAGGACAATGCTAGGCCGCACACGTCTTTGTCCACTCGGCAAAAATTGATGGATATTGGTTGGGAATTGATGTTACACCCACCATGTAGTCCTGATCTCGCGCCATCGGATCACCACTTATTTCGATCCCTGGACAACTCCCTTCGTGGTAAAACTTTGAATGATGATGACGCTGTAAAGTCTCACTTAACTCAGTTTTTGGCCGAAAAGGATCAGACTTTCTACGAGCGTGGAATTTTCAAGTTGTCAGAGAGATGGCAAAAGGTCATCGAACAAAACGGAAAATACATTACAGATTAAACTTCGTTCGAAGTAAAAAAAAATTGTTTATTTCATTGAACAAATCGGCAATTACTTAATTGCCAACTCAATAGACGACGTTGACACCAATACCGTTTTGTCATATTTTGATCGAGATTTACTTGTGACAAAGACAACTGCTGCCTTCGCGACTCGATCATTCGAATTTAAACGAACACCCTTGACTGTTCCCTTGAATTCTGGAAGGAAGCAGAAATCGAAATTAATCAGATTTGAACAAGTGCGACGTATTTCGATGGGTATAACGCTTACTGTGATTAAAATCTTAATGGTATTGCTCGAACCTCGCCGCTGTCGCATCGGTACACATAGAACCTCGCTCTAAACGATACTAGTCGAAATTGCGTCTTGCAAACTTGTCTATACGTGACGTGTTTGCAGAAGGAGAAATAGAGCCACGGACGGTGTTCGTGCAAGGCTATATCTAATTTCATTTCGAATATAGCAGACGAGTGTTTCGCAATCCGTAAGTGTAAATCATTCAAACTTTCTCGAGGGGAATAACAATTCGCACGTAACTATTTCAGTCATTGTAATAAACAGCGTCCGGTATTATACCGTTCGAGGAACATTTAAATTCACGTTTTTCTCGAAAATACAGCTTCACGAGTCAATATTTTATTTGACCGTCCCGATTTGCATTATCTCGATTTCGCTATTATTTCGCGTTATTCCGCTCGCCGTGTTCCGCGTTTGATCGTTTCGTTTTTACTTGGGTGTCGGCGCCGGATATAATTTGAACCGGGAACAAAAGAGCAAGCGCAAATGATAAACAACTTACGATATATCAATGACAAAATTGTTGATTTGCTGTATATCCCGAAAGATATTTACCGCGTTTATGTTTAGTCGCGGCAAACGATATCAGTGTTATGCACATTGCGCCGCGTATGTTTGACGTTGCGAGATGCGCGTATGTTACGCGATATTTCGTCTGCGGCAAAATAGAAACCGCATCATGCATTGCCAAGCTCGCGTCATGCGCCGCATAAAGTTCGCAGCGTATGGGTATTTTCGCGCCTAATCAATCACCTCGTCCACTCAATATCATGAATTCTGCCGGTGTTACAGTACACCGTGCAACGATTCCGAAGTCCGATTGAACGCTAAATTTTTAACGCGTTCGAAAATTTGTTGGTCCCCGAATATCGTGCTATTGTTTAACCCTTCGCTTTGTCTTCCTCGGAGACGTTTTAACTCGAAGTTCAAAATAGTTTCTTCGACCTATAAGTATTTCCATTTTATACAGCTTAATGCACTTTATACGTGTGAAACTGCATTTTGCGACTCGTGCAACAGTTTCACTTTTAGCAGATTTTATATGTAAACCGATTTGATAATGTTGAAATTATTTTGTAATGCGATGTAGTCGTTTTTAATGGCGCCGTAGAATCGACATTCGAGTGCAAAGGGTTAAACGAAAATCGAACGAAGGTAATTAAGTTTTCAACGATGTATTAATCTTAGGAAGATCGTTTAATTCCGTTTCTTGAAGAAAATAACGATGAATGTGGAATTTTTCGACAAGATAACGCTGCTGCACAATGCAAAGAAAACGAAAGGGTGGTTTCGGCAAAGAAATATGCCACTTTTGATATGATCGTCGGGCTTGAACCCCATAGAGAACTTATGGGAAAGTGGTCAAGAGCAGTTTATAAAAATACTGTACGATATAGCAACGTTACAGAGTTCAAAAACGCTGTAAGGCAAGAATGGAAAAAAATTGATGCTGCAACATTGCAAAAGTTGGTTTGCAGTGTGAAAAATAGAATGTTTGAAGTAATCAGCCATAAGGTTGACAGTATCGAACATTAGTATTACAATATTTTTGATTTTTTATAACGTTTCAGTTAACTGTCCGTATACAAAATTCACTGTATAGTTATGCGTTCTATTATCTTATATCTTTTATTAAAGAAATAGGGGAACCTTTTTGTTTGTTAAGTTGTCTTTCCCTCATATAATATATCCAAGCGACTTTTAATTTCATTAACGGAATACTTAGCTTTTCTTAGTGAAGGATATCAGTGTCCCCATACAAATATAAATAAATTTACAATTGATTTACGATTTTTGGACAAGACAACTATGAAACAGGCGTTTTTGTTTAGTCTGTGTTCAGCTGCGACTGAGAGAGGTTCGTTGTAACGTGCGCTCGATATTTTTATTTATAAATTTCAAAGGTATCCTTCTTACTCGTTTCGTAAAATTCTCTCGTATTTGTATCCCATTTTTGTTTCATTTTTACAAAACGCGATTTACACCTACTTTTCTTGTACGAGTTCGAATTGAATCATAGCACGTAGCGCATATTGGCAGAAAGTCGTAGTTGCCAATGGAAGTTATATCGATTAAATATAATAAATAATGTGAAAAATCGCGCTTTTTGTTTTTTATTTTCATTCATCGCCCGTTTCGTAGTTTCCAACCTAATAGTAGTAGAAATCGAATAGAATACAAATAGAATAAGTAGCAATAGAAATAATGTTCCGTCCTCATCGATGGCCTAATTTAAGAACATTCCGCACTCAAAGGGTTGAAATGACTCTGTGACCCTCCCTTAAGCATGCCAAGGTTTCAATAGATTCCCCATAGACAGATTCCATCGTGATTGAAAAGGTCGTATCTACGAATCCGGACTTTAAGCGTGATTGGCACGTAATTATGCAACCTTCCATCGCAAAGATTTTATTTTTACAAAACGCGATTTACATCTACTTTTCTTGTACGAGTTCGAATTGAATCATAGCGCGTAGCGCATATTGGCAGAAAGTCGTAGATGCCAATGGAAGTTACATCGATGAAATATAATAAATAATGTGAAAAATCGCGCTTTTTGTTTTTTATTTTCATTCATCGCCCGTTTCGTAGTTTCCAACCTAATAGTGACAGAAATCGAATAGAAATCGAATAGAATACAAATAGAATACCAGTAGCAATAGAAATAATATTCCGTCCTCATCGATGGCCTAATTTAAGAACATTCCTCCCTTAAGCATGCCAAGGTTTCAATAGATTCCCCATAGACAGATTCCATCGTGATTGAAAAAGTCGTATCTACGAATCCGGACTTTAAGCGCGATCGGCGCGTAATTATGCAATCTTCCATCGCAAAGACAACAAACGTTCGCTGGTGACCGAAGGGTTCTTACCGCGCCGGCGTACTTAATTTGCAACGTAATTAAAGCTCGCCCTGCCCCCAATAAGAGCCGACGACATTTCACGCGCGATACTTCTCATTAAACGAAAGTTCAACAAAATCATTCGGCCGACACGCGCGAAAACTTGTAACGGAGTTTGCGCAGCAAACCCCGCGGTACATACATATGTACACGGTTATCCATGAATAATGAGCAAGAATGCGGTGTATTTGTGCTCGGTCGGCCTAGGTGGGCGCGTGTACACGTGTACGTGTAAGTGGACAAATGCTGATGTAGAATTCGGAGATTGCGGGGCCGCGGTGGTGCGGCGGGAGAGCCGAGTGCACGCGCGCCCGCGCCCGCGCGCGCGCCGGCGGTCGTTCCCATATGCAAATGCGATAGCTGTATGCGCGTTAAATAAGATTCGTTGCACCAATCGTATCTACAAATATTTGGCGTCAAACGAACACGGCATCCCGTCGCGATTTAAGCCGACGCCGCCGAAGCGTACGGTTTCACGCTTGCGGGCCATTGTTTGCATTAACTGATGAAAATAAAGTCGAGCGAGCCCGTAGTCGGTAGTCGCAGTTAATGAGGCACGTACGCTTCTTGTACACACGTGCAAACGTGTACACACACGCGCGCATACACACGCGCGTGCACACCGTCGAACAAACGTGGTTAAGTATCTGGAGCGGAGCTAAATCTTATCGATCTAACCGGCGGGGGCCCGGCTCCTCAGGAATTTCCTTGGGAAACCGCGCCACGGGCGCCGACGTTTCTGACAGCCCTGCGAATCCGTGTATGCGAATCTGTCTTTCGCACAGGTTTTCGATTGTCGGAACCGCCGAGGATCTTACCTTGCTGCCGGGCTACAGCACCGCTTCCACGACTCCTCTCCGCTCAATACGCTATTTTTCTGTCAATGTTTACCGAGCATTGTGCGGACGGACGTACTCCGTCGCGACTTTGCATGAAGCACACACGCTCCGTCATGTGATGCACAGATATCAGTTGTTTATTACAGGAAACAATAATAGCATCGATGCAACGGTGTTTCGGAACGTTCGCGATAGAAATTGTTTCGATCTCCGGCCGATGTTGCAGGAGTTATTCTTCAACCGACGCATCTTGACCGTAGATGCAAATCTTAGTATCAACGAATAACGATAGTTTTTTTATAGAATTAGCGCTTTACTTCTGTCGACAGGGATATACGGTAATGTCTCCCTAATTGTCGGCTGAATTGTGCAGAAAAATGGACAATTTGGGAAGAGGAGATACGATTATTCGAGCCTTGCGGCTGGTTTTTTGTAATTACCCGTTGTAAATAACTATAAAAACGAGCTGCAAGGCTCGAATAATCGTATCTCCTTTACTGTATACAGCAATGTCTCCCTAATTGACGCCCAAATTGTGTACTAAAATGGACGATTATATGATAATAAATGAACAATTGCGTTATTTCGTATTTATTTACTTTATTTAATACTCTATTCGAATACTCCGTTCGTCTTAGCTGCATGAAAGAACATTTCATAACTTTGAAACGCGAATATTCTTTGTAAATTTTGTATAAGTGTATATGATCGGAAACTTTTTGTATTACATTTTCGGAATTAGAGAACCGAAGACTCCAAATACAGTAAACTAGACTCAATTTAAAAAAAATTATTGCGTTTTAAATGCTGTTGGAATACTTTTTGGTAGCGGTTGCATTGATATAAATAATTTATTGGATTATGAATTTATTATCGCTTTCAACCGACTTGAAGAAATTCTGTCGATCTTCGATTTTTAAATGATTGTTAGATAATTGCCAGTAGATAAATATAAAAATAAGTAGATTAACACAGTAAATTCTCTCTAATTGACGCTCAGCTTGGAAACAAAAATGGATCATTTTGGGAAAAGTAGATACGATTATTGGAGCCTTGCAGCTCGTTTTTATAATTGTTGACAATCAGTAATTATCGTATCTTCTCTTTCAAAATTGTCCATTTTTGTGCACAATCTGAGCGTCAATTAGGGAGACTTTAGCCTATTAATATTTATATATTTAGAGACCTAGACCCTAGCCTAAAACATTTTTGATGATGGAATATTTTGGGATCTTTTGGAATATCCAACGTTAATAAGATGTTCCATAATATTTAAAATATTTATAATATTTAAAATGCTATTTCATAATACAAGGTAGATTTCATTAACTTTTTATTTACCGTGAGCATATTATTCTTCGAAATAATAATTTCAAAAGAACTTGTTATGTATTCATCTAAATAATTTGATAGAATGTGGATGACGTTGTTGCAGATTTTGAAAAATTTTTTTAAAAATTGTTAATTATAGGCCTTCGATTTTACGAGACAACTATCAGATAAAGTGTTAATGCGTTTGGTATGAACAAAGGTTTATTTACCATACCAAGTTGGAATCACGTGTACTTCATTATTGTTTGTCCGTAATGATCATTAAATAACTAACTTGGTATATCACGATATATGCACGATTAAACATAAATCATACGAATCTGGATGATATCAATTGGGTTGCTAATCTGATTACTCTCTACAACGCATTAGAGAGCTATGCAGCAATGCTAATTTTTGACTGACAGATGAATTGTTAATTCGTTGCAGGCTTAATGGAGGTAGCATGACTCGTTATCGGTGACAGAATCGAAGAACAGGAGTAAAGTCCAACGCGGCGTAATGGAAGCAAAAATATTTAATGAATGTGGCCTCGTTTATCCGTCGAGCTCGCTTTTATTTCAGCATATTTACACTTGGCGAATGTCACCATAAAAATTAACTACTCACACTTTCTTTTGTAAATTCTCGAAAGGTGTTACAAAAATTCAAACGTTAAACTTGTTATTTCGTAATTTACATATCAAACTCGTTTATCTCATGGACGAGTTACGGGATACCGAACATTCGTATGATAAATTTTCAACTTACTTTAAAATCCTGAAATATCGTGAATAGATTGTGTATTTTATGTTTCTATGGAAAAATTGATGCATACATTACGCTGTTATGACAAAAATGAGTAAATCGAACACAATATGGTGAACAACATTTAAGGAATTTAAGAATACTGCTGCATTATTTCCACCTCGTTCAAGTTGTGAAGAAATGAAATAATATTTTAGCACCTGTTCCTTGCAAATGAAACGAACCATTTTTATATTGCATAAAAGTACGCAGCTTAATTATAAGAAATTCGCGTGAATCTTCTTGGAAAATCAAATTTTGGAAAGTTTATTTTCTGTAAAAATCGAATCCAAATGTACGAATTATAATTATGGAAACATTAATATAATGTTTAATCGAAAGATAAATACAACAACACAATTATTCAAGCTTTCAACACGCAACGCTTGACTAGAATACGATAAATCCAACGCGCGAATCTTCATCCGAGATTTTTTTAAATCGTTAACAAATACAGCGTCTCGCTTCTATCGTTAAAAATACACGTGCTGCACAAAACCGCATTACAAACAACCGTCGTTCGGAGAGCGATCCCGTTCTTCAATTGCTGACGACCAGTGAGGTGTCAATCTGGCACAGATCCCTCATCCCACAATTATTTTACAAAAAATATCGCAACTCGAGAAAAAACTCACAACCTTAGCAAATTTTCCTTTAACTTTCCCTGTTGCATCGCAAAATAATCGCAAATACGAAATAACCTTTAAATTCTACTGGCTAAAATAAACTCTGCAGTCTCGAACTGCGTACAGTAAATTCTCTCCAATTGTTCCTCATCTAATGAAAATAAATATCAAATAAAAATGGACAATGTGGAAAAAGGAGTTACGATTATTCGAGCCTCGCAGCTCGTTTTTATATTCGCCGATTGTCAACAACTGCAAAAACGAGCCGCGAGGCCCGAATAATCGTATCTCCTCTTCCCAAATTGTTCATTTTTTTTTTGCAAGCTGAAGGATAATTGGGGAGAATTTACTGTATTTGGAAATGTCACAGGAAATTCCTTGCAATATTCTTCGAGAGGATTCACCGTGACGTATCGTAATCCGATTGAAAGGGAGTAGCTTATCATTTAAAAAGTATTAGCACAGAGACAATAGCGTTGATTAAGGAGAGTCTGATTAAAATGAATCAGCCGGCACGTCAATACCACAATGCGTCATTCGAGCGGCGATCGAATCGCGCGGTTCACAGCCAGAAATATGATTTCCTTTGTAGTGATAGTCCCCCCCCCCCCATCGATGCTACCCCCTCGATTCTTTGCATATTTTCAAAGTCCCTGGCGACATCTGCATCATCGCCAAGAGAAATTTTCAAACCGCCCGAAGCTCTTTCATTCCCTTTAGCCGAAGTTCCTTTATTCCGTCGGAAAGTTAACTTTAATTGGGTTGACATCGATCGCTCTAATGAGAAAAGTTGTCAAGAGAGAAGCGAGGAAGGGCACCGCCGTCTGAGATATCCGCTGCGACTGTCGGATAAGAGGGGTAACGCACTGCACGACAACTACTTTTCCCTTTGGCAGGTTGTCTCTCTGATCTTTTCGGAAGTTCCGCGATACCTTTGTCCCCCGTTACTCATTTGTTCCGGCTTGTCGCTTGCACGGCTTACGCAGTGCAACTGAGCAACACGTTGCTTTCAGGCTTCATTTTTCGCTAAACACGAAAAGATTCTAATCTCAATGATTGTTCGACCCTCCGACGAATTAACGATTGATTCAATATACTTGGAAATGAGATATCGAGTTGTAACGAAGAAAACGATTTACTAAGATGTTCAAATTATATTCTCAAATTTTTGGACCTACGAACGGCCTACAAACGGCCTATAAACGGCCTACAAACGGCCTACGAACGCCCTATTAACTCGAGTTAATGTGTTGTCAAGATTGTCAAGATAAAATCTTTGTAATACTACTCAGAATGAGGACCACGACAATATACTTACAAATTATCATGATTCTAAAGTGGAATCTTCACGCAAATAATTGAGCCGCTTATTTTGAAAGTGGCATAAGTCACTTTTTTTCTTTTTTTTTAAATGAAAAGATACCGTTCAATTGTAATTAGTGTTACCATTAACTCGATTTTTTTGAAAAACTGACTTATGCCACTTTCAAAATAAACGGCTCAATTGACAATACTTAATCGGAAAATTTCATTAAAAATACATTGAGATTAAGGGATGCATCGAAAGATAATTAAAAAATGTATTCATTGTATCGTGAAACTTAATCTTAATTTTTTTTAATGAAATTTTCCGATTAAGCATTGACTTATTATTATTATTAAGTATCGACAATTATCATACTCACAATTTTGAGCAATTTTTTTATAAATGAGTAGATTAGAATCATAGTGATGCAAGTAACATTTTTCACATTGTAAGAAAGGAGGAGTGTTATTGTTTATTCACATGTAGATTGTTTACTCACCAGATTTATTGTTAAGATAATTTCGAATTAAGTTAATTCGTCTCGTTAAGTTAACTTGTCTTTCTAACATTTTCACATGTATAGATAATATTTCGAGACATGCGTACAAATTTTCAAACATGTAACTTACGCCATTACGATTCTAACCCATTCGAATAACAACTACAAATTTCATTTTTGAATGTGGAAAATAATTCGCAGCATTGTTGAGCAGATAATTTAGGAACCATGTTATACGAATTTTGGAATGATTAAAGTGAATTTATTAAATGCAAATCGATTTAATGAAATCAAATTTTTTTATTATTCTTTAGAGTCGCAATTCAAGTGCAGCGTGTTCTGTATTCGATATCACGATGAACAATGATCGACGAAATATAAAACTCTCCGCTTATGATGTTCTGTTTGAACACCGGTGTGGACTTTCCAAAAAAAAAATGCTTACAAAGCGTTTTGACGTTTGTAATTGAAAGGACGTAACGCGACCCATCGACAAATAAAGGGACTGATTGCTACACCATTAAATGAGAGACAGGATCAAACTTCAGAGTTTATTTTAACCGCGCTGTTTTAACAATCGACTACTCTAAATCCCAGACTTAGTTAATCGAGACAAACAGAGGAGCCGTCTAGAGATAGTATTACGACCATAATTCCTCGAACGAATTCTATAGTGTACACTTTCATTCGTTGCTGTGAGTCATACTTTTCGAAAACGTGATCTAAAAATGTGGAAAGACAAAACTTCAGTGCAGAACTTGGGTTAGCAATGTAATGTAATCAATTTATCAAACGTGACAAAATATTTGAAATTAGAACTTTGGCTATCTGAACTGATCAGGTCAATGTCAGATGATAAAACAATCATTTCTAATCATTTCTAATATTTCTAATAATTATGAACTATAATATCTTCGTGAATAATATATAATATAATATAATATAATATAATATAATATAATATAATATAATATAATATAATATAATATAATATAATATAATATAATATAATATAATATAATATAATATAATATAATATAATATAATATAATATAATATAATATAATATAATATAATATAATATAATATAATATAATATAATATAATATAATATAATATAATATAATATAATATAATATAATATAATATAATATAATACAATATAATATAATATAATATAATATAATATAATATAATATAATATAATATCTCTTCGTGAACATTTCGAACATAATCTACATAATATGGATATTATTCACTTCTTTTAAATGTAGTAATAAATAAAATCCCATTTTCCTTGGCAATTACATTTAATGTAGACACACACAATAAATACAAATTTTCATTGTCACGTTGGAATTTATTGACGACGTGGAAGTGAACATTAACGTACAGTCAGTTACGAAAATATTGGGAGACATTTTAGTACGGAAAAGATTTTCAAATATTGCTACAAGTGACTTGAAATTTTTGGAAATGTTAGAGGGTAGGTAGTTAGCTAAACAATCAACAAATAAATTTTTGCAAAAATTAGAATTGATTAAAATGGCAAAAAAATAAAGGAACCCTTATTTTTTAACTTTCTTTACTTGAGTGAATAATGAAACTTTAAACTTTGCAATTTGCAGATCTCAGTAACTCTATATGCATTCTGAAAATATCATTGAAATCGTTGTACCAAGCTAGAAGTATTGAAAGATAAAAAAATCTCCAGATATCTCACAGTTTTTGGCCCGATATCGTTAGAAAACCTGCTATTTTCAAAATCGTTAATTGTTTATAGCTCGTAACAATGTTAACCGATTTCGATTCAACATGCATATAAGATACCAAGATCAACAAACTGCAATGTCCAAAGTTCAATTATTCACTCGAATAAAAGAATGACAAAATATGAGCTTTCTTAAATTCGAAAACCAATGAAACCATTTTTTGCACGTACGTACGATTCAATAAAATATTTAATTTCTCACCGCGTTAAAGACGAAATCCTTGTTATTCGCTCTAACGTTCCTTTTCGAATATCTTTTCTAAACTCCTTCGCTCTGCGTTTACAAAACACACCGCGAAAAATGTAAACGTATTCGCGGCGCAAAATTCCACTTGGAATGAAGAAATTCGGCGAATCACTTTCCACGCATCATCTTCGTAGTTCCGATAACTCCGAAGCAGAAGATTGCGCGCCAGGAAATATCAGATTTCATTCGGGAAAACATCGGATTAAGCTGAGAAAAGAAATAACGGAAGAAAGAGCCGAGACTATATCGTCGGCATTTTTACCGGCAGTTTGCCGCGGGCTCCATTAGCGTCGGAACAAATGATAATACAATCCTTGCCGACGACAATGTCCTTCGGCGGATGATAGTATGTTCGATTCGAGGGAGAAAAGTTTTTCGAAAGATTCGATGCCCTCGTTGAAACTTTCCCCCGCGGCTGCGGCTCGTCCGGTTTCTGGCAAGCGCCGCCGATGCGCCATGTGTCAGAGCTCGAGGGTTAGTCCTACCAGTATTGAGTAATCCGATTGGAGATCTGACAGAGGGGATGGAAGGAATGTTATGCTGATTCTAAGAACGAGCAAACTGATGCCGTTGCCATTGCTATACTATAGCCGGTGCCGAAAGCGCGCGCGCGCGTTGCAATTGTTCGACATCGCTCGGTGATTCGTGTCGGTTACGGAATCCGTAATATCGAGGAAAGACTTACAGAGCGGATTTGACAGACGCAATTTACTCCGACGCGGAGGGGCGAGCCGAGCCATTCGACGTATCATCGAGCCTCGCCGCCTTGCAAATGGAGAATCTGTTCCGGCGTAATCTGTGAACCGATGGATCCCGTTCTTCCGGAATCTGCTTATTGCCGCATACCCTTGACTTCGTTCCCGACTAGCTTCTCGATCCAATTTTTCAACACTTTACCGGTTACCGGAGTTTACCGATTGCCGTTCCATTTCACTCTTTCGGTGTTTACATTCGCTATGCTCGTCTCGACACGACGGCAATTCTAGTTTAACACGTCGCCTCGCCTCTTGGAGAAACGGAATTCGCTTCGGCCACTTACAGGATAATTCAGATCGAATTTTAGATACGTGTTTGTTTGTTATTTTAACATATTTTAGAATGCTAGTGAATTTTATACGTTAACGCTGGAAAAAATGAACCAGTAGAAATGGCTGGTTTCCGATCTTTTTTTCATTCGCAGTTTCTAGAAGAAATATATTAGACCGTGGATCTTAACCGTTTTAGTGCCGGGCGGAAAAGAGGTGCTTATGCGAAGATGACCGGCCGAATTTACTAGGATTTTACTAGGATTTGGAAAAAGGCTGATAAGAACCAAACGAAAAGCAATATTTACATAATTCAAAAAGTAGTGTGTTAAGGACAAAATAGAGAATAAAACAGTGACGCTAATTTTTTTCTCGTAATGAAATTATACTATTTATAACATATTTATTTATTTATAACACTACAAGGTGTACGGTCCGATATATCGGCTCTGGCACTTTTCGCCAGTGCAGCGAGGGCCGATATATCGGCCTTCGACACTAAAAGGGTTAATGTAAAATAAAAATTGTCTGCGCCATTTGCAAGACATAGGAGTCCGGTGCAAATTTTCTTCCCGTTCAAATAATTTTTATGAACTGATATTTATTTATCAACATTCTCAGTTTCTTTACATCTTCTCAATATTTTAGATTTTACCCATCCGCTTCTGTCGTAAATGCATTAAATTCGTGGACTAATTATAATAGAAATCAACGTACGAAATTTGAGAAAATCCAATATCGTTGTTGATGTGAACAAATATATATTATATATAATAAAATATATATATTAGTCGCATTTAGAGCTTGATAGGTCCACTGTTAATAAATAAAACACAAATGAGGATGAGGACGAATTCGAATCTTACAATTAAGTATTACTTTCGTGTCTAATATATTTAATTATCGTTTTATTCGTCATTTAATCACACTTGAAATTCTGTAAATAATATTAATGTATCTTTAAACAATAAAAACCAATAAACGAAATTACGAAAACAGTGCAATTAGTCCGATGGGCGAAGAAAATATTAATTGTCGCTTCTTACGACATTTCGTTTCGTAGATTTTTTAGGAGATAGAATTCTTGGAGAAATGAGTAACAGTAGGTTGCAAAAGTAGAGGCTCTCAACTTTAAAATGAATTCGTGTTTACTATTGCACGATTATTTTTAACAAAATTATATTTTTAGAAATATTTCTATATATATTGTGCATATATTATATATATTATATATATATATGTATTTGTATATGTATAAAAATTTATATTATATTATATATTATATTATTATATTTATATTATATTGTATATTATATTATTATATTTATATTATATATAATATTATTATTATATTATAAATTTATATATGTATAAATATTTCTAGAAAAATCTTACATTTAGTATACGATTATTTATTGTCAGCTTATTTAATGTCGAATTATCTATCGCGAATTACTTATGGTTCCAGTTCATTTCACATGCGATTGATTGAAAAGTCTACATTACCTTTTGATAGTTTTGCATGATTTTTCCCCAAGTGTAATCCGAATCATGACGATTCATGAATAACTTGGTTTGGCAGAAAGGCTAGCGAGACATGTTTTTATATCGTCCCGGCGTCTGTGTAGCGTTATCCATTCCCCATTTCCTCTCTTTTCCAACAGCTCTTATCGGTGACATCCTAGGAACAAGGTAAGATCGTGCAACATCTTTCCCTGTCGGGAGGCGGCAACGGAAGCCACGGTTTCACAGGTGACGCTTCCAGATATATTGGGATGCAGTATATCCAATAAATCGTTCATTTCCGACGTAAACGTTTGCAATCTCTAAATATGATTTCGACTGCCGTACGATCTGATGGAATCCAACCAACCTGACGAGCGTTTTATTCAATGGGAAAAATCGAAAAATCGTAACCAGCGCGGTGCGGCACAGCCGTCGTCATGTACATACATAGAGTATGTAACAGAAATTTCAGTTGTTCTGATCGAATTTTGATTCTCGTACAAACCTATGTTAGGCGCGTGTGTTCTAAGTCGGTTTCGGTTTTAATTGAGAAGTCAATCAATGTAAATCCGCGAACCATAAAATTAAGATAAAGAAGGATTTTGCAAATCAGCTGTCGAAAAATAACGATGGCACTAACGATGCCTTGGACAATTTTTATTGAAATGAAATAAAGAAAAAATAAGTAATATTGATATTTATGATATATAATTATAATATTTTATAATTAAATTAATATTAATAATAGCCGTGTATTATCATTCCTCGCGAGCGTCGGATGTCGCCGCCAGAATTTGAAAATATTTCACATGTTTATACGGCTTTATAACAATCGAAGGCAGGAAGAAAAATATCCCTTAGTGCGTTTCGCTATTTCAGGAACGCCGAAAATGTTTCGGAGCACCGTGAAAATTGGGAAAAGTGTATAAAGGCAACGGATAAAAGCTAGAATGTGTGTGGCGTCGCAACACTTTCCCATTGTTTCGCTACCATAAAAGTTTAATCGGGATTCTACAATATGCAGAATGCACAATACGAATACAAAATTTTCGCTCGTATAATTTGTGGAGCATTACCCAAAAGTATAAGGCGTTCTTTTAATATTGGATTGGCGGGAAAGTTCTGTCGTATTTTATAATACATAAAACATTTGAATCAGTTTTAATAACGTTTATTTAGATTGTAATCATTAATATAATATCCATTATTTGCAACCACTCGTCGCCATCTTTCAGGCAGCTTGTCGATCGGCATGGACCGCAAAATGTCATCAACGACCTTGGATTGCCGCCCAGATCGGCGATCTTCTTTGAGACTGAAATCTCCGGAACGAAATTTGGCAAACTATCTTTGGCAGATCCGAACATATACAACTTCACTTCCCAACGTGCCACGAAAGTTTTTACAAGCAACCGATGCGTTGCTTCCTTTCTGGAACTCATGCCACATGCGATGTCTTAAATACACTTCATCCACTGCCATCTTATTCGCTCTGTACTTCGCAACTAATTGATGAAGAATATTGAAAGTAGTCCTCATGTAACCCACGAGAATGTACGCTAAAATAAGACCCCCCCCCCCGTGCCGCATTCTACCTGCTTGTCTTAGCCTGACAGATAAAATTACCTGCAGGCAGTAAAATATGACAGAACTTTCCCGCCAACCCGATACATGTATCTATTAGTGTACCGATGTGTAATGTTATAAGCTACCATTTCTTACTTGATTAACTTTAAACTGAAAATTTAAAAAAATGTTTGAAACGATTACAGGTTTGAATTATTCAGTTTTAACCCCTTCAGGACTAAGAGGAATATTTCTCCTCATTTTAAAATCGGTGATTGACGTATTTAATTATTGTAATTTGAGCGAATAAGTACAAAACGCAATTTGCCAGCACGCAACATGCAAAAAGCGGACAAAATGAAAAGATTTGCAAATTGTGCTAAACGCCGCATAGAAAATAGGTCGCATAATATATGTACTACGTGCAATGTTCATCTTTGCTTCACAACCAAATGAAATTGCTTCGCAGAATATCATAATTAGCGCATCATTTTGTGTAATAATCTTATTTCATAATTTTGTATCCTTTTAGTTAACATTTTGCTATAATAAACCGCCATTGGATTATCCGATAAAATATAACTTTGTATCAAGAATCAAAAATTAATGTTTCTTAACATGTCAGAAGTGTTTCGTGTTGCGTCGCAGTTGTTCTGTAGTTATAGAACTTTCAAGGGTATGTAAATTTAGCATATTTGTCACGTTCACTATTATTGCGCTGGTACGAAAACAAAACTGTCTACGGCCTACAGCCACCATGAGGGTTGCTAACAAAGATCCAGGGGTAACTAGGCATCCAGGACGCGATAACGATACAACGCAGCGCCTCAAAAGAAGCAAGGGTTCCGGATTTCCTACCGGAATCTTGATATAAACTTGTTAGCCGTGCCCGAAACTGCCAGGAATTAATTCCATTGTTGCGGGAACGCTGGAGCTATATTAATTCCAATGTTTTAACGGTGCTCAACCGTTTGAGTCGCGCGTTGCATATACACGCTTGATTGCAGGAACTTTTCGTTGATATTCCGTGTTACTTAACCTTTTAGGCACGACGCGCCACTATAATGGCTTGCTTTAGTAGCTCACTCGCTCATCGTTTGGATCAAATAATCGTCTTCATATGCATTGTTTCACACTTCTTTTTTCTTCACATCGATTTACAACAGTCTACAGGGTGTCCCAAAAAAGTCTCGCAATCCGGAAATGGCGGGTTCCTCGGATCATTTGAAGCAACTTCTTCCTTTACAAAAATGTTCTCCGAGGCACCGTTAACGAGTTATCAACGAAAAACAGTGACCAATAAGAATCGAGTACGGCTGACGCGAGGCGGCCCAGCCAACCAGCGCACGAAGCCCAGTTCCGCTCATTGGCTCGATCGCCTCGCGCCAGCTGAGCTCGCCTCTCATTGGTCACTGTTTTTCGTTAATAACTCGTTAACGGTGCCTCAGAGAAAATTTTTGTAAAGGAAGAAGTTGCTTCAAATGGCCTGAGGAACCCGCCACTTTCGGATTGCGAGACATTTTTGGGACATCCTGTATATACAGACAGAATATACAGTATCCGACTCTGTACAGTACATATCAGACTCTGCCGTCCAGAGAAATAGCTTCGCGCAGAATTCAGCCGTACCTAAAAGATTAAAAATCCCATTGCTGAATATTTCACGAAATTTCTTCGTGTTTCTCAGTTACCAGCTAATATCGCCGCTCGTTGCCTGCTCCCATCCCGAATGGTGAAGATCAAAGAAACGTCCCTCCAGTGCAAGCTTTGTCGCAAGATTCACGCATTATTGACATCAACGCGGTCGTCCACTGTGTATATTAAAATGCATGGAATAGTCGAGTAGAATAACGATCTCATTATCAAGTTAAGTGAAGAGCCCGGAAGACACGAATGACTGGAGTTGCGTCGGCCTCCGGTATTTTATAATGGAGTTCTTTCTTTTTATGGCATGACAGTTGAAACCGAGGCCAATCCAAGACTGATGGCGCTGTGACCTCCGTGTCCTCCTAGATGACCTCCGGTAAAGTTTGAAGAAAGAATTGCCAACTTTTAGACCTCGAAGAATGCGACGTTAAGAAACATTGGTTGCCGTGGTGCTTCTTTCGTAACGCTTTCTCTTCGACTTTCTTTTGCTGATAATCAATTTACATTGTTCACATATATGCAAACTTGTGTAACAGTAATGTTGCGACGGCAACACCGAAGGTCGAACGTCCCTGGCCATCCCTTGAGCAATTAAGCAATATACCTGCGACAGTAAAAAATGCATCCGAACGAAAATACCCTTCGACCCGACGAACGGACAACACGACTCATAAATTCCATATTTCACAAAATGGAAAAATTACAACCCGAACTTTCGAACAGTTTCCCACTCCTCATTTCAAGTTCCTTCCGACACACCCATCTCCAATCAAAAACGCTTCATTTCCTCCACCAAAACCCACCATCCACCAATCAACAAAAAAACCGAGGTGACAAGCGGAAGGGCACCTAGAACGTTAGCCAGAACTGTTAGAACTCCCAGAACTCGTAGAACTCTAAGAACGCAGATAGAACGCAAATAACGCATCGCTAAGACCATAGCTGTACTGTAATATTAAAGTGTACATAAAAACAACCAGCGACTTCGTTCAACTTAATTCCATTTGGAAACATCGCGCATATACAAGTAATACTAAATTCCAATTCAAAAGCGCCGACTTAAATTATAAAGCAACGGATTGAAATTTAGCGGTAGCAATACGAAGCCCGAAAATTCTCAAGAAATGGACGTAAGGTGATACATAGATAGTTTATAGTTTTACATAGTTCAGTAAATAATACTTTATACAAATCGCCCTACCCCTGGATATTATAATAGAATGTCGGACTCGTTACGAACATTTGTTACTAAATACGGATATTATTCACTTCTTCAAAATGGAAATAAAATTTGTTGAAATTTTAGCCTCGAACAAAAATTAATCTATAGTTTACTTAGTACTAAGATACTAAGATATCGGTTTTCATTTTCGCCGGTTCCGTCAGCGGGCAACGACGGTGATGTAAACTGTATATAGTAGATACCGCGATACATCATCACCGGTACCATTAGATGTACATCGTACCCTGACTGTTTGGGGGTCCCAGCGTCACGTATACAATGTGAAACGCGACAAATAAAACGTCTCTGATTGGTGGATAAGACGAACCCAAAAAGGGTATAAAAGAAGCGTTTTTTCTTTCCGGACTCTCAGTAGAGTTTGGTCGCTCGATCGTATTCGCCCATATACCTTCTCTCAATAAAGGAATAAAATAAAGTCCTTTTTAAGAAAAGAATTAGAATCATATTCATTTTCATTCCATAATCCCAACAAAATTCAATTCATCTTGACAGTTACATTTTATATAGCTGTGTAACGAATATAAATTCTTGTCACACTAAGATTCATTAACGACGAAGAAATGCCGATCAACGTAACCGCGAGAGAAATTCTAATTCCAGGGGTTGAATCGAGCTGTTCTAATTTGAGACCGCACAATTAAATCGCCAGGCAACAGGTTGAAATCTAGCAGCAACAACCGGAAAAATTCGCACGGAATTGAATTAAATTAATTTACGAAATTGAAACCAGAAAGCCGAAATTGATCGCAACGAATGACAGCTTAACCGGTCCGCTTCCCGAGAATTCCAGTAAAATGCGATTCACTCGAATACGTCGCAGCGCGAACGAATTTCAAACCGAGTCAGAGATTAGTGTCGCCGATGTTACGCTTCACGCGTTAATTCAGTCCGGACAACTTAATTCAAGCTGCGCATCGTATCCGAAGAAGCGGTATCTTCAGCATCGTCTAAAGGGATGAAAGGCCGATTGTAAATCGCGGCGAAGTTCGCCGCTGCGCCCAGCCCGGAAGATTAATGACCGCGGCGGCGCGCGGCGAGGACGGCCGAATAATTTTCGGTGATTGGATCTCATTCAATGGAAATAGCACGATAACGCTGATGATCTATTAATATTGTACGGTACACCGTCGCTGGGCGAACAGTAATTGTGCGGAAGGCGGATTCGCGCGTGGTCGCGTTCCGTTACAGAGGAGCAAATTTAATCATTGATAAAGCGAAACGCCGCGGCGGCCGCCCTGTAAAAAGAATCCGCCACATATTTGCTTTATCGAGGCCCCGGCGAAAGATTAATGGCGCACATTATCGCGCAAAGATGACCGGCGCGCCGAGCGAAACGTAAATTTTCTCGAATGAGTGTTTTGTTCGGTTTGCTTAAATGCGCTCGACGGGCACACAATGTCGCGAAAAGTTGTTTTCACGATCGTGATTTAGGCTGGAATTGACTCGAAAATAATGTTGGATTAAGTTATCCTAGAATATAAATTACGGTTAAATTTATCTAGCTAATTATAGACTTAATTATATTATAAATAAATATAATTAAATATAGACTTAATTATCTAGTTAATCCTTGAAAAACAGGCTAGCGTGAAATTGGCAATAATTAGGTTAGGGTTCAACAACGTGTCACTTACGTAATGTACCTCGACGAGTTACGCGGTGCCTTTTCATTATTATGTCATTAATTAGGCTCCCAAAACGTTGTAAAATTTACCATTTGTGTCCGGACAGATATTCATTGACATTACTTGCTTCGTCATACTTACTGTATTAAACTAAATATTCTATTTTCATAATAATCTTGAGATGTTGCTACAAGTGCCGTGTCTGAACTGAACTGAATCAACTGAACCGTGTCGAAATTCAATTTACACAGATTAAAAGTTATTATAATTTCGTAAGGTATTTATAATTATAATAAATACATCATGAAATGCCGAATTCTGAATTCTTTAATATATTATATATTGAAGAATTATAAGATTATATTAAAGAATTATATTAAAGAATTATAATTAAAGAAGAAGAAGAAAAAATTATATATATTTAATAATTCTTTATTCTTATAGTTATTTTTGAATAAAATTCTGTACTTTCGTAAACAGCAGCACAATCGTGAGTTACTTTTAAAAAATGCGCTGCGGTCAACGTACCGAGAAGTCCATGAAAGATGGCTACTTTAAGGAAGACCTGCGAACGCAATGCGAAGAGGTCGTTACAAAGAGTCAAGCCGTTCTTAGGGAGACTCTCAAACGCGTATCGAGTTCCTCATCCGCATCACGACAATATGGCATCCACAATTCGTTGGTAAATCAGAGCTAGTAAAGCGTACTTGCGAGACTGCTTTAAGTTTGAATTTTCCCAAATTTTTTTATATCTTACGAATATTAAGTTACGATTCATAACATTTTTTTAACATGAACTGTGATCGGCGATGATGATATCGCGAAAAAGCGAGAAGTTGTAACATTTTTCGACGATTCGCGGTGAAACGGTAGCAGTTATGTACGACAATTTTTCCCTAATTCGCGCTTAAATTGCGCAGAAAAATGGACAATTTGGAAAGAGATTATTCGAGACTTGCGGCTCGTTTTTATAGTTACCGATTGTCAACGACTATAAAAACGAGACGCAAGGAAGGAATAATCGTATCTCCTCTTCCCAAATTGTCCATTTTTGTGCGCAATCTGAGCGCGAATTAGGGAGAAATTACTGTAACGTTAGAAATATAGGTATTTGATTTTCAATACTCCGTTAAATCAATTAAATGAGCGATGCTAATATTACATCAACAAATTAATTGAGTGAGCTCAATTTTACCGATTTCCTTTTTTAAATTATGCAAAATGTTTGCTTCCCTCCTGGTTGATTAGATTCTATTTAATTTATGAATTAAGCGGTGTACGTTGAATTGAAGACCTCTCGTGTAAATACCTCAAAAATTTTTCCTTGGAAGCAGATTATGGGTATGAATTTTTATAAAGTGAAGAATATTGAAACACAATAAGCAAAAATAAAAATTGTTGCTTGAAATATCGATGAAAGTATAAAATCTCACGTGTTGAAATACATAGAATAAATCAAATACCAAAAATTCAATAGAAACAATAAAAACACAGGAAAATTAAATATGCATAATACTTCGTTTACTTCTATGACTGAAACGCACGACTGATATTAATAACAATATTAATCCTAATTTAGGTCAGTAAAGGAGGAAACTGTTAACCCTTTGCACTCGAGTTGTGACACTGAGGTATCATTAATAATCAAAATAATTTTGGTTCAAGTGGTTTCGAGTGCAAAGGGTTAATAACATTAGTTTACAAAGGTGAATACTACGATAATAAAGCTTTGACTGCTAATGATCTGTCAAGATGCATTAGTTTCGCGAAATTAAAATATAAATTCAAATATGAATTAAAGTAAATTATTTTCTCACGTCATGATATTCGTTATTAACTCTAGATTTACGGAGCATTAAAGACAGCTGTTTGATATTAGTTTATAAATGTAACAACAAGGCATTTATTCTGATTTTCAACAAGTGTTATTGTAACATTTGCGGTAAGTAATATGTAAATTGAATAAATAACTCATGAATGTATCTTTACGATACGAATAATCGTGAATTAAAAAATTATTGACCCGTCATTTTGACGGGTTCCGTAAATCTGGTGTTAAACACTACTCGAATAAGAACATATCCCATGAAAATCGTCTGCACAGTCTGAAACGTGTCAAAAAATTTCATCAAATTCGCCGACTGAGATCCGTTCTTAAATGAACATTCAATTATCGTTTTACATACTGACGCACGGTTTCGTCGAGATCGAAGTTAAGCACAAAAAAGATCGATCATTAACAAGTCGGTAATTGTTGACTCGATTCGGGGCAGAATAAAGCGAGCGTGAAGAACTCCCATCATTCGGACAGGTCTTGCCAGTTCGTGCAGAAGTGATTGACAAAAATAAACGCGGCGACGGTGAAAAAAACTTTTATCAGATTTAATTGCGACTGCGAACTCCTCGACACGTCGCGTCGCACTTAATCGACGAAAAAAAAATAAAAAGAAAAAAAGAATTCCGAATCGAACGAAACGCGTAGTTGTCAGGTGAGGAACAATTATCGAATTTGAATTGAAGCGCGAGGCGGATTGCCGCGGACAAAAGGCCCGGGAGGACGGGCACGGAAATCGGTTAACAAAGCCCGCCAGGATACTGAAAAAGACACTTCACATAATTCCGTTCGGTAAACAGAGCGATTCGACGCCGAGGATTCTTAAACGCGGAGGGAAACCGGCTGTATGTAGAGGCACAACAATTTCCAAGCACGTTAACGAATTCGATGCTACGTAGTTACGTTGCTCTTCGGTAACCGTTCGTGCAGAATACGTTACCCTCTCTTCGTTACACGAAAATGCCGTGCATTCTCTTGGTCTTTTATTGCTCCAGGATTACGGCAAAGTGAACAGAGTCGTCGTCCTCCCTCCACATTCGACTACTACGTTAATATTTTTTTGTCGGTCCGAATACGTCGCCGGGAACGAAATGAACTTCCTTGAAACCGCACGCGTTCCTTAAAGCTGAACAGAGATGCGGTTATCTGTATTCCTTCCAAATATAGTGTCAATTTTCTTCTAGCGAATTTACATTATTGAATTTCGTTGTACGCGGTGACGTTGTAAAAGGGAATCTCAAAAAATTGCTCGACGAATTTTTCATCCGCGCATTTTCCTCTATACGGATCCTAGAGGATTCTCATGCAGAAATTGGAGTGTCGTACTCGTCAAAACAGAAACCGAAAAACGGATTCTAGATTATTATTTGTTTTAATAATTATTTAGATTGTGTAACGACGCTTTTGTGGACAATCCCTGAATGTACAATCTGATTCGATCATCTGATAGTTGAAAAGATACAATATTTGAACAGTGACGAATTTAAAACAGCATATTTAGAACTATTAAATTGAATGTTAGTGATCAATCTTTAATATCCGATACTGTAATTAATGGGATAACGTTAGTTCCAATGATTTGCTTTAGCTAAACTACTTTTTTGAATACCTCAGTGTTAATCAGGTTTATTAATCATTACGAGCTTTGTCCATAACTGGTGCTGTCGGATCCTACACTACCGACCGACAAGCACTATAATTTATAATATTTTATATTTGTAATATTATATATAATATTATAATATTATTTATATAATTGTATAATATATATTACATAACCTGTAGAGAGCCGGCGTTCCTCATACAAATCAGTGGTCTTTTCTTTCACAACCTTAGTGTCGTGACTCGAGCTAATATACAATTGGCTGTCCAGCCCTATAAAATAATCTCAACATAACCTTGACATCATGAAAACATTGATAACAGTAAAAGACATCTTATTGAGTAATGTTGCAGGACAAAATGCGCTGTTTGTTGTTCAAAGAAATAATAGAATCCATAACAATAAAGAGAATCTTACTAAATGAGTGAATGAGTTAGTTCATGAGTTAATTAATGAGTTTGCCAGGTAATTGTGCTTTCATAATATCCCGAATAATGAGCAAAACAGTCTTGTAATTATTTTGGTATTTATAGTCCGAAAGAAAAATGTTGACATAACCTTGACATCATGAAAACATTGATAACAGTAAAAGACATCTTATTGAGTAATGTTGTAGGACAAAATGCGCTGTTTGTTGTTCAAAGAAATAATAGAATCCATAACAATAAAGAGAATCTTACTAAATGAGTGAATGAGTTAGTTCATGAGTTAATTAATGAGTTTGCCAGGTAATTGTGCTTTCATAATATCCCGAATAATGAGCAAAACAGTCTTGTAATTATTTTGGTATTTATAGTCCGAAAGAAAAATGTTGACATAACCTTGACATCATAAAAACATTGATACTAGTAAAAGACATCTTATTGAGTAATGTTGCAGGACAAAATGCGCTGTTTGTTGTTCAAAGAAATAATAGAATCCATAACAATAAAGAGAATCTTACTAAATGAGTGAATGAGTTAGTTCATGAGTTAATTAATGAGTTTACCAGGTAATTGTGCTTTCATAATATCCCTAATAATGAGTAAAACAGTCTTGTAATTATTTCGGTATTTAGTCCGAAAGAAAACTGTTCGAAGCCACTTCTCTCCTATGGGGTTAGGCTATTCCTACAAAGAGAACTTCGTTTCGGCGGCGAACTTCGCCGGTGATGTCCTAAACGAAGGATACTTGTCAAAACGAAGATTTCGATACAGGAACAGAGTCGGGAACGCCGAGGCAGATTCGCTGTGTTCGGAATGCAGGGGAAGTCATCCATCATTTAGCTGTGTATAATTTGGGCTTGCAGGAAGTTGGAACTACCCTGTGGAAGGGTAATGCGGTCGCAGGTTAGTTCTGGGTGGTGTGAGTGAGACTTTATCAGCGCGGCATCCATTACTTAAGTCGCGAGAGATTACGAGAAGGAACGCTTCTCAAGAATGTTATCGCACTTAGTCACTTGTTTCACGAAGAGATTAGCGAGCCCCCTTTTTCATTCCATGTGAAAATGACTGATCGTTGGACCGCGGCCCGGAATTTCGTCGGGATCGTCTCCAGACGCGGCTCAGAATTTCGCGGAACTCGTGTGTACCGTCGTCCAAAATTAATTTCATTCCGTCGATACGTAAACGCGGCCTGGCGGAACAGAGGCCGGTAAATGCATTCTGAAAGAGGTGAGAAACGGCTCGGGGAAATAGAAATTGCAAGAGTAAGTGGCGCAGATGCTTTGCAATCCTCTTTTCCGAGACCGCTAAGAAATTAGAAATGGTGCTATCTGTGTGTACCGGCGAGAAAGTATTACTCGGATACAGTGGGGGATAAATGTATGGTGGCCACCCTCTAAAACGGCATGACTTTTTCAAAAATCGATTAATTCAGTTGAATTTTCTATCAATTTTACAGAGAGACTGCTACGCCGATCTCACAATTGATGAGGTAAATAAATAAATCATAACGTACCACTAACGTGTGGTACTTTTTATACGCGATATCAATTTACGCGATCTGACGCAGCCAATAAATCTTTTAACCCTTTGCACTCGAGTGGCGACTCTGAGGCACCACTAAGATTTGTTATATCACCTTTTAAGATAATTTTGATATTAACAAAGTTTAGAGATATAATAAATTGTTAAGAGTGTAACTGTTGCGTGATGCCCAAGAATCAATTTCGTATGCATAAAATGCATTTTGTCGTATAAAATAGAAATACTGTAAGTTAGAAGAATGATCTTATATTTACAGTTAAAATATAATAGCTTCGAGTGCGAAGGGTTAATAGCTACGGCGACGTCATCCACGAAATAACTGTGCTTCAGCTTCAGCTTCGCAAACTTGTGTATAGAAACATGAGTATGTTTTTGAACACGTGCATGTTTATGCTGATAATATATATATAATATTATTATATAATATATAATATATATATATAAATTATTTTATATAAAATATATATTATAATATATAATAATAATAATAATAATATATTATAATATATATAATAATAACATATATATAATATATAATATTATTATGCTGATAATAAAAAATGACTTTATTTCACATTTTCATTGTCCGAGTGCCTAGCTTCATAATAAAATAATTCACAATAAAATATCGAGTTTCTTCAAAACAATAAGAAACGATCTTCAGAAATGATGGCTAAAAAAGGAATGAGTATCTTTAAGATGGATCATCGATTTCCAAAAAAAAAGAAGGATTCTATGAGTGGATTAGAGAATCATAGTGGTGTAAGTCACATTTTTCTCGTTGTGAGAAACAAGGAATGTCATTGTGTACTAACATATGTACTATTCTTTTTTTTTTTTTTTTACTGGCCAAATTTATTTTTAAAATAATTTAGAGTTAAGTTAACTTATAATAACTCTTTTATTTCACTTGCCTTTTTAATGTTTCAGCATGCGTACATTACGCTTTAATACGTAAGTCATTTTCGAAAATGTGACTTACGCCGCTATAATTCTAATCCACTCGTAGAATCCAGTTTTTCGATATCATCGATCCATTTGAAAGATTCTCATTCCTTTTTCAAGTAGTCATCTTTGAAGGTCGTTTATTATCGCTTAGGAGAAACTCAATGCTTTTATCATGAATTTCCCAGACAATGGAAATGTTAAATAAAGGTATAAGTCATTTTCGAAAATGTGACTGACGCCGCTATAATTCTAATCCACTCGTAGAATCCAGTTTTTCGATATCATCGATCCATTTGAAAGATTCTCATTCCTTAAAATAAAGGGTCATTTTTTAGTCATCTAAATATGCCTATATATGCACGTATTCAAAAGCACGCGTGAATTTAGATACGCAAGTTTACGGGGACAAAACTGAAACCGAGTTTTTTCGTAGCCGACTTCGCGGTAGCTATTTAGCAATCATAATGAGTGTCCACCGCAGCAGTGTCCGTCTGTTCGGGCATTTCACAGAAGGCTAAACTCAAAATCGTAACTTTCTACCGTGCAATTTGCAGTGTCACGAGCAATAGCGGTCCTTCGCAGCTCGTGAGCGAATTCGAGAGGGAAGGCTACGAGGTTGGTAAAGCCGTAAAACTCAAGTAGATGTATGGACCGGCTCCTATGTTTACAGATTCCTCCACCACTCATGCTCCAGGACGCGTCCGTAATCAGGGTCCTTTGATTGATATTTTTTCCCTCCCGCGTTCGGAATTTTTTGCAAATTTTACGTTAGGTACATGGCGCATCTGGGCCCATGGGGGAGCGCAAAAAATAGTTTACCTTGCCGGTAGACAAACTTTATGCACGGGAATGACGTGTTCACATGATTAAAAAACATTCGTGGTCTCTGCGGCAAACATTTCACGGCGGAGAACAATAACGAATAACGAACGCTCTATCCGGTAACGGGTAATGAAATTAGACTACAGATTTTATGCGTTCGAACTGAATGTTAAAATAATAAGCAAATGTTATTTTCAAATTATGATATTCTAATTTTTTCAAGAGCGTCCACTTTTCTAACAAGCTGTTCGAAGGTACGAATTCCATAAAACTTTGTTCGTGCACCTTATTTTTTCTTTTTTAAAAATCGGTAGCAGTGCATTTCTACGACAATCTTTTCTTGTATGTTATTTCTTCAAATAAATTATTGCATATTTCTGCGAGAAATTTTGAAGTTACTACCTTTCCTTATATAAGATATTTTTTAACACATTGAACGCCGCGTCGGTCAAACATTGGTGATACTAATTGTTGATCAATTTTGAAAATACATTTTCATCGCAATATTTTCTGAATTCGACTTACTTTCTAGTTTCGGTTTAATTAATTAAAAATTGCTTTAACGTTTTGGGAATTTTAGTGGTTGATCGTCAAGGCAGAATATGTTAAAATAGATCGTTGTATATTTCTACTCCAGATTTTGTACTTATTGTGTTAGTTTCTTGAGTCAATAACTGCGTTCTTCTGCTACACATTTTGTAGCAATTTTGCCATTAGCTCGCCAATTTCGCCAATAAATTTCGCCAATTTATTACTTGTGTAACCTGTAGAGGGTCGGCTTTCCTCATACAACTCTCAGTAGTCTTTTTATTCAAAAAATTATTATACGTATATGTGGGATATTTCTTTCGCAAACTTATCGTCATGACTCGAGCCAATATACAATTGGCTTTGCAGCTATCCAAAGGTTGAATCGATAACTGTATATTTCTGCGGCAGATTTGATATCCATTAGCCTCCTGTAGAACGCGAAACATCAAACATTTCGAACGAGGCTGTCGAAATTGTACAAATTTGATTTTTCTCGAGATTGTGTCGGAAAATGTGGAAAGAGGGATGGGTTGTCTACGATGAAAAGATTGAGCATTCGTTGCAGAGCCGTCAACGCTGACACACGTCTCGTAAATATGTATACATGTTTCCTATACTAGGGTGTTCCATTGTATCCTATATTACAACCTGAGAACAATCCTCGTCAGTATCATTCCCCTGACATCCTAACATACAGGACGACAGAATCGAAAAGAGAAATAACAGGCCGAAATAAATTAAAATAAATTTCTCCTTTCAATTCTTTTCTGAATCGTTCGTTTCTTCCGACTCGCAAAAAAGTTGTTTCCATAAAATCGTCTGACGTAAATTACGGTGAAACACAATCTCGTTATTTTGTTTATCATAATTACTTCGCCTGATGTTCGTTTAAATATGACGCAAAATAATTAATTGGATGGAATATTTACAACGGAAAGAGAGCATTGAAGCAATTATTTATTATCGTATGGAACGTGCAGGAATAACAATTTCTAGTAGTAGATTCTCTTGTTTGTTTGTCAGCAGGAATTTCCATGAAATTTAAACTGTTGCAATTTGCAGAATAGATGGGGCTCGTAAAAGCGCAGTGGCGTTTCTTAACTCAAATAATTGAGTTCAGTTCAATTAAACTGAAACGAACATATTTAATTCCCGACGAATCATACAATATGTTATTTATATAATAATACATTTAGTAACTGGATTGAAATGTTAAAATACAATTTTCGTATCGAGTAATTTCGATTAAATTTCGCTTCCAACTTGAATATTTGAAACGGAGCTTTCACCGATCAGCGATTTCATAATTACATAAAACATGGTTTAAAGCTATTTATTACGACGATTCGATCATTTTCTAATGATTCACGTTATTTTCAAAGTCAATTTCAAAGTCCGTCCAGAAAACAATACGAATATATCGGCTCGTTCGATAGATTTCATGCGCGCGCATGAAACATTTTTTTTTAAACAAGCTATAGCTATAGAAAGTTTTAATGATTCGCTTGTCTGTTGCTATATAATCGCAAATGCTCAAGCAACGGAATTTTTTAACAATGTGCTTCTAGTAACCATTGTACAAGGTAAATTTTACTTTGCCACGGAGCATGCCAGATACTTGGAGCAATAGATAAATGACGAAGTGAACTGTCCCTCAGACAAAATCTCTATTGTTCCACTATCTTCCATTATTGTATTATTATTATTATTATTATTATATTATATTATTATATATATAATATAATACAATTATAATACAATAATAATAATAATAATAATAATAATAATAATGTATTATATATAATATATCATTATATTATATTATTATTATTATTGTATTATAATTGTATAAAAATTCCTTACGATACAAGTAACATTTAGGGGGATAATATATATTATTATAATACAATAATAATATATATTATATATTATATATTATATTATTATTATTATTATTATTATTATTATTATTATTATTATTATCATTATTGTTGTTGTATTATAATTGTATTATCCCCCTAAATGTTACTTGTATGGTAAGGAATTTTTTGCGCGACCTCCACAAAGCCTGGCGAAATAGCAAACGTCGATGTATCATTCATTTCAGACCTACAAACGTTCTAATTCTTTCACTGGAACATTTACCGTGTGTACAGAAAGTAGCTGTTTTTATTCGTCATTATCACCTATTCACGAAAGTAAAATAACAGTAACTTCGGTGTATAGAACGCATATCTCGGTATTAAAAAACGCAACGATGTCTGAGGAACAAAAGCCTCTCACTCCGCGTATCGGTATATAATCTCAATTGCAACTCCTTCTATTATCCATAAATCCGTGGCAAACACTGTGTTAAATCATTAAAACGTTGACTCGCTAAACATACCGGCGGCATTTTTAACGACTCTTTTTCAGAACGCGTCGAAATGTTTCGCAAATCAATTTTGCGCAAGCCCGAGGGATCGAATTCATTCGACTCCATTTAAATTCTTCGCACCCGTAATTGCGTCGGTTCTTATAAATGCGGCCATACAAATCCGCGCGCGCGTTTTGTTCATTCCGATCCGCATATTAATGTTATTCCTGTTCATAGAGATTATTAATAAAAGGGGTCATGCATTTACCGCGCCGGCAACTGTGAAAATTTCACTTTATAATCCGCGCGGAAAACGCGCGTCGCTAATTAAAGTAATTCTTGAAATTATAATGCCGAACCAATTAAAAGGCCGGCGATTTTGTAAAGCAACAAACAAAAGGCGAGCTTTTAGCGCGATTCAGATACCGTTTTGCCATGCTTCCCAGTGCTTTGTGCTGCTTCGAAGCTCTCGCAGCCTGACACGTAACCCTGCCAGCATGCAAGCAATATAAATATAACGAGGTAACCCATTTGTCCAAGCACTTGCACTCCGGGCAACGAAACGGAATGTTATTCAATGTAATTACGTCAGTTACTGAAGATTCGTTATGCAATAAGTACGAATATACAGGGAGTTCTGCGACTTTCCGGACGAATTCTGGTCGATCTGGAGGCTAATTAAAGAATAAAATCTTGTATGAAGTTCGCGGATAAATGCTTCGTTTCAAAGATATAATAAATTCTCCCCAATTGTCCTCCAGCTTGTAAACAGAAATGGACAATTTGGGAAGAGTCGACGCGATTGTTCGGACCTCTGGGCTCGTTTTTTATAGTTGCCGATTATCAATAACTATAAAGACAAGACATAAGACTCGAATTTTGGTATCTCCTCTTTCCAAATCGTCCATTTTCACTTACAAGCTGAAGGACAATTGGGGAGAATTTACTGTATTATATTAGCAATTTTTATATTTATTTTCCAGGACATTGCAGGGAGAGCGCTAGGGGTTAGGTTAACATATAAAGGGGGGAGGGAGCATAATAAAGTACCCGATTTAAAATCGTCACTATTTTGAATGCAATGGAAAGATGCAACAAAATTGGGTTTAAACTTTAATTTCGATCTTAAAATGGCATCGGTCAAATGGCCATCACTCGCTGCAATACACGATGCAGCGTTTTTATGCATAAAATGCATTATGCGTAAACTGAAACCACAATCAAGTCTCTATTAATTAAGATAAATTTAGTATTAAACAACCTCTGCTCCCAAGTCAATACAATAATTTTCATACGCGGAAGAATGCATTTTCTGCGACCAGCAATATATTTGTCGAATATTCGCTAACCTCGATACATTTAATAATTTGTCCGAAAGTGATTAATTGTCTACATCTTAATGTAGTTAAATATCAATGATTTCTTACAATGTCACGTTAACTTTGGTCCACTATAATTCGTGGAACACGAACGCGCAAGGCTTAACGCGAGATCAAGAAATTATACACGGATGCAGTCCGTAATATTGGATTTCTGATTGGCACCTACAAAGCCAAACCAGTTACGGACATAATGAGAGAGGCCTCCGAATCTCCCTTGAAATTCAGAAGAAAATTACTCGGCGCCGAAGTAGCTATAAAAATTGCGAAACAGTTCCTCAAAAATACCCTCTGTAACAGAAACGGAATCTTCTGTAATGCTCCGTTTTATCACAGAATTAAAAATTTAAGTGCATAGTACGTAGGAGACGCTCGACATTCTCTCCCCAGAGTAAACCATTAATTGGAACGAACGTGGACGTCTGTTGGGAAACTGAGGCAAGCTAAAGTTGTACGAGGCAAAGTTACTATTTAATTCTTTGCCAACGAAAATGAATTACATATATTTTTTTCAAATGATTTAACTTCGCGTTGTCATGCCAAGTAAACTGAACGATTCTAAAACAGCTGTGAGAATTCTATTATCGTTTTAATTATGTTATCGCGTTTAACATTATACTCGACGACAAATTCGATTACAAATGATCATAAATTGATAGATTATAAATAATCTCTATAAATATCGTTCAAAGAGCAAAACGAGATAATACATATATATACATATATATGTTATTATATATATTATATATATTATATACAATAATAATAATATATAATATATTACATAATGTATATTATATATAATATTATTATAATAATATTATATTAATATAATATATATATATATATATATATATATATATATACATATATTAATCTAACAATATATATATTGTTAAATTAATTGTATGCGATCCAATAATTGATCAAGAAGAAGGAGGAAATGGGAGAAGAGATTGTTAAAATAACACAGAAACGATGCATCATGGAGAAGGTATACTGTTTCTTCAGAAAGGATACTGTACCTCGCAGAAAGAAGATACGAAGAGATCTATCCTTTGTTAGGAAAAGATGAAAGCTGTCAAAAAGGAAGATGATCCAGACGGTGAATACGTATATATTGGGTTGGCAAGAAAGTAATTTCGGTCTTGAAGCAACTAATTGTGAATTAGTTTTTGAATTAAGTAATTTTGAAACAACGCTCTAACAATCCAACCAATTTTCTACGGCAATTTGCTTCGAAAATGTTTCCACAAAACGGTGCTCGTAATTATGTGTCCGCATATTTCTTGCTGAGCTTAAAAAGCTGATTTCCAAATATACATAGTGTATATCTAGAAATAAGAAATAAACGTGATCGACCGGTATAATATTCTGTAACGATTTCTTCCGAACATCGTCTTGCCCGCGAGAACTTTTAAAGCAGTACTTATCAAAAGATCTTAACCTTCCCCGAGCACATGCCATAAATCACGGTTCAATAGAAGCAAGAAAGTTCTATGTCTGAAAATAGCAGGAATTCTGCCGCAATTCGCATGAGATTATCGAAGAAAATGAACTACGAGTCATCCCGCGGTGAATTTATTTCTCGAACGCGAAGTCAGGAATTTTAATGGAATTGAAATACGATGTAATTCATGTAAATTTGGCAGCGGGGGCTGTTAGCCATTATTAGGCCGCGGATCTTTATGCAAATGCACTGTTGATTCGTGCGCCGGAATTATGGCTTCGACACGGAATTAACGTCGCCGAGCGGTGTGCAAAATAACACGAAATTAAACTCTTGTTTGAATTCGGTGTCCGTCGCTGATAAAAAGAAATATCGAACGCGTTCCCTAGCGTGGCGTGTCCCTTGAAAAGGACTGCGCCCTTAATTATATCAAACTTGTACGAGACGAGTTAGAGAACATGGTAAAAAGAAGACCAACGGAAGATGGCGCGGAAGGAGGACAGCCGTATGAAATTCCAAAATGCACGGAACGAAATAACGGCGGCAGCACACGTTAATAAAATTACTTCGACGAATAGCGGGAAATTTTTTCACTGTCCGATCCGGAGATATCCGTCAGTCAGATACGGGGCGAAGTTGGATTATATCCGATCCGTGATAAACTTTATGATCTATGTGAGTTAAAACTTGATTTTTTCCCACCGTATTGTATCTTAATACCTCAAAACTTCATTCCCCTATATCTCCTCCTTGAAGCTAGCCCGCGGACTTTTACGCGCGATAAAAACCTTTAAAACTGATCAAATAAAATCCTTCACATATTCCTAATACAGCCAGAATGTTGCACGGAGAATGAAATTTTATTTCGTCCGAGTTTTATAGTCGTCGGCCGTAAAGGATTTCGCGCGAATATTCGCGATCTGGTTGAATGAAATCGAATTAATTAATTCGTCGAGTGATAATCGACGGATCATGTTAATTTGATCGTTTCAATGAACGCCGATATAAGAGATTTTATGTTTTTCTCATGTTAGTCGAGGCGCGATTATACACACAAAGAATGAAATTACATTTAATTTATAAGAATTTAAGCTTGTAACATTTGAAGTGCTTTTTTTATTATGTAGATACGAAGGTTCTAACAATTCACGCAACTTTTATTTGGCCGGTCTTTAATGTCTCCAGTTAATTATTAATGTACACAAACGATAACGGTGTTTAATTTGAACGATAAGTAGAGAACCGGCATAAAGGATCGCGTTAATCGTGGATCAGTTTTATGTTTCCGGTTATATCGCAGACTGTAAAGACAACAAAAGGATCATAAATTTTACGAGTACACTTGCACGCTATCTATGCAGCTAATATGATTGAAACGCCGATACGTGTGCGTGCGGCATAAAGAATTGCACGTGTAACTACCAGATAGTTTGAAACGTTTTCATCGTTCCTGGAATTTCCGAAAGAGTGAATCGAAACGTGTGTCTGATACGAATCGCGCCGATCGATCATTTTGATTCCCTGGAAAGCCGTGGGAAGTGGAAACTAATTTTTTTTTTCGACGAAATTGGATCGGGAAGACAGTATATCGTTGCGCCCAGCCTGTATCTAATGAATTTTTTTTAAAGGAAATATGTGAAAACAAACTAATCTTTGGATACTTTTAAAATCGTTTTAAACGATAATACAATCGCTTCGTTGTTTTATTACAATCCAGATGTATATCTGAAGTGATCTGAAATCGATCTTCGAAAAATTTCTAGAAACTGTTTAGAACTGTGATCTTGTTTATAAGATGATAACAATTGAAAATCGAGCATTAAATGCCGCAACTATCACAGCATGTTTCTACACTCTCGGTTTGGTGGAAATTGAACCGAGGAAGATGCCGCAAAATTGACTTCGATAAAATTGACTTTCGAGGTCGAAAGGTCAACATATCACTGAACAGATAGTTTCGTTACCCCGTGTTCGATGAAAATTGAGAGCAACACACTCCGAGCTTCGTGTTTTAGAGTGATAGATATATAACTATCAGCCTAAAGTAATTAGGAAAGTTATGTCGTTTGTTTACGTTAAATTCAAACAGATAAATTTTTAACTAGTTTTTATTTTCAATCAATGATATAATCACCCTCATTATCAACAACCTTTTTTCATTTAGTATGCAAAAATTAGTATGCAAAAAAAAGGAATACTGACATGCGCAGAAACGACATTACTTTCCGGTCCCCCTAAATA